>NC_081349.1:65844264-65891906 GCF_029784015.1 Lycium ferocissimum
TGTATGTTGTAATATGTAGCCCTGTGTGGCATCGTTTGGGTTGCTTTGTGCAGGTTGGATGGATATATGTACAGGAAAAACTCTGCTGGAATTTTTACAGCCAATGATTATTCGAACATTCGGGGACGAACGTTCCTAAGGGGCGGAGAATGTTACGCCTCTCGTTCTCGTCGTAGTAGAACCTATGGTTTCATAGTCGGGTGTGCCCTTGGAATTGAGACTCATGTTCGAGTTTTGGAGATAGAAAGTGTCTTACCCCATGTACAAAGGTACCAACAGGTATTCTTGGTAATTTATAGAGTTAGAAGTTGAATGAATCGAATCGACACAATCTGAACTGAACCTGAGAAAATCTGCAAACACCAATCATCGTCGACGGGTCATCGACATGGTCGACGGGCTGTCGTTGTATGGCATCGACAGGGTTCCACAGCTGGAAATCTGCAGGAGTAAGTCAACGAGCAAGTCGAAGGACCGTCGATACGTCGACGGACCGTCGATACGTCGACGGACCGTCGATACGTCGACGGACCGTCGATACGTCGACGGACCGTCGATACGTCGACGGGTCGTCGACCTGCTCGTCGAACCGCACCGTTGTAACCTTTTTAACTCCGAGTATAAATATGTGGTTCACGACCCTATTTCTTATTTTCTCTTTTCCAAATCAGAGAAAACCCTAGTATATTCACTCCCAATATTTCCTATCCGGAGTTGCAGTCTACTTTGGTATGCTAGCCTTTTGAGATGCATATGCATATGGGTATGATGGCGCCCTGTCCCGTCTTTTCTACAGCTTTCATTCCAATAGAGGTCTGAAGACAGTTGTATGTATTAGTCAGATGATGTGGCCTTGTCGACTCCCATTATTTTGTGTACAGTATATGTAGCGGCCTAGCTAGCTTGCACTGTTCTTCAGTATGTATATGTGTATATAAATTGTACAGAGTTTTTGATGTTTTCCTTTCATGAGATCAGTTTATGCCATTTATGGGCCCTTGGTGTTCAGTATGGTTCAGATATGCATTTAGGGGTGTTTGGTCGCTAGAGGTCAGACACTCGTCATGACTCATCGGTTTGGGTCGTAACAATTATGAGGTGAGACTATCAATAATCAATAACAATAAGGGAAAACATAGAATAAGATCATAAATCTCATAAAGTGTCAATTCATAAACTTGGAATCTTTAGAAATAGAGTCATCATCATAAAACACATCTCATCTCTATCTCATGGAGCTCTTAATAATCTTGAGCTTTCAACTCTTGAGACGTAAGAAGGTCATGGAAAGATAAGGAAGACAATAATATAAGAATCATGCCTTTGAAGGAAAGAGGACTAGCCTTAGCATACCTTTTTGGTCGTCTTAACTTTAACTACTGAACGCTTGTCCTCCCAGGCTCGTAAATCTATATTCAAGAAGATTTATACTATTGTTAGACTCACTTTTATACGCTTGTCTTAATCCTACGAATAAATCTTTCTAGAATCTGCTAAAATTTCGGCAGCATCTTCTCTGTTTATATGCCTAGCCCAAAATTGTAATTCAACAACCAACAACAAACACATCAATACCAACATTAACAACATCACTTTCAACACCAACATGTGCCATAAAACAGCCCACACGCTGTTTTCCAACTTCCATAACTAACCAACTTACTATACAATTATTTAACGACTTTATCTTCGTAAATAAGCCTTAAATAATACCAAAAGAGAAAGATTCATACCCTTTTCTTGTCCAAATGATAATATCTTCAAGATTCCACCTTGAATCCAAGCCAAATCCAATGCAAAATAATACCGTGATCATAACTACGCACTATCCGAGCCTTGATTAAGCAAAATCACTTCAAACCCTCAACCTTTTTATGACATAATTGCCCTTTGTGTTGCTGCTTTCAATCTGATTTTTTTTTGGTGAAAAAAAAAATGGGGTTTTGCCCCTTTTATAAGGTTCAAATTCGGGTCGGGTCACTGTAGCATTACTGTAGCAGGTCGGTTATTGTAGCAGTTACTGTGGCACGCGTTTCTGCTTTGTCGGCCGAAATTGTAATGTACATAATTCTCTACTCCGATTTTCTATCGATGAGCGGTTTGTTGCGTCGGAAACTAGACTCAACGAAATTTATTTTAGGCTTTTGAAACACCTTAAAACACTTCATATGCTAAGATATATTCTTCCCTTAAGTTGGACTAAAATTTCCACATGAAACTTTATCAATCGTTTCTCCAAAGTCGTACTACTCCATTTCTTCCACTCATTTCCTTATAAAACCTTCTGGTATACCTTATATACATCCTTCCCTCATTAAATATACTTAATAATGCTTGCTTATATTCCAAAGTGGTTTTACTTAACCATAACTCAACGTACTTATGTTTCAAATTTGATAAGTGCTTCTTCGAAGATACGGGGTGTAACATCAGCTTTTCGGTTATGTAAGTAATTCAGTTTTTCCTAATAAGAAATATTGCTCAGAAGTGAGTTGAAATATGTGTCGTCAGTGACATAAAATGCAAAAAAAAAATTACAAAAGAAATGTTCTTTCATGTTTTGCACATCAGGTTGTGCTTGTGTCTAAAGTTAAAAACCGCATTCATATTCCACGTATCTATCATTCTTTTATACCCATGTCCATGTTCAAGCTTCTAAGTGCTTTTCGAAAATACTGTTGATTTTGATAATGATCGAGAAGGAAATGTAAGTGTTTTTTTAAAAAAAAATCCTATGGAATGCACACCTATCCCTTGAATAAAAGGAGAATGCCTAAGGTAAATGTCTTATTTTGACTCCAATGTTATGCTATCTACGTTTTGACGTACTCATGCCCATGATCCACTTCTTCAGGCATCCACTTATAGCGGTATCATAACAATGATGTTGGCAATGATAAAAGTAAGTCAAGATGGATTCCTACCCACGATTCTATGTAATTCATGCTTATGTTCCTCTGGCTAATGTTTTACGATCATGATGACAATAATAAATTATGAGGGTAGGTTCTATGAGTAAAGGAGATGTTGGGCTAATGTTTGAGTTTCCTCTCTAAGGTTTTTTTTTTTTTTTTTAAACTATCTCGTAACTTGGCACAAAGGGTGCCCTTGCTTTCACTAAGTACCTATGCCTTGTTTATGTTCAAAGTGACTTTCTACTGATGTCTTAGGTCCTTGATGAATGAAGTATTCATGCTTATGATTCTTTTCCTCATGAGCTTTAATTTATGAAGATGGTGTGGACTTACAGTGATAAGAGTAAGTAAGCTATGTCGAACCATGTTCCATTCTTTCAGTATATCTAAGTTCTAAAGGTAATGCTTTATTTATGCCCTACGTCCTTGATTACCCAAGAGCGAAGCCTACAATCGTACTCCATGCAAGTCACACTTATGTCTTATTCTTACTTCAATACTTATGAACTCATGACCAAATGCCAGGGTATGTAACCGTGATGTACCCATGCAAATGTCATGTTTCTCATGTCCCCATGCCCCATGTCATGCTATTCGCGTATTCACGTTTTATGCCATAATAATCACATTTCCATGTACGCATGTTCCATGTTACGTCCTTCATGTTCAATGTACCCATGTCATGGCTATACTATAAAACGAAGTGTCTCGTATTATTTGTACTTATGATTCCTTTCCCATCAATCCTTTATTATTCGTTCACAATAATGGAGTTCATGAATGAAAAACAAGATAATCTAAGTTATTCGCATCTAAGTTTCAGAGCACACAAGATAAGGTTTGAAATAATGTATGTTCCAATTTAAAAAGGAGTTCCTTTCATGTACGCGGTGGTACTTATTTCAGAAGTATTCTACTCAGACTTGACGTGTTCATGTCATGCCTAAGCTCGAGCTTCATGCTATATGTTAGGATCCTATTCATGTTCTACGACTCATGTCTGTCTCATTCGCATCCAGTTACGCCTTCATTCAAGGCCCAAGACGTACTCTTATCACATATGTCTATCGTAGTGATATACGAATATATATGATCAAGTCTCAAAGTGTTCAGATCCAATCTCCGCTCAACATTCAGATCTCCTGTTGTAATGTTCATGTTTTCTGCATTCAGATCTTATGTCATGATACCCATGTTTTCACGTATTCATATCTCATGTCAGTTCAACACTCATGCATCCACGTCGGACAGTATTCATGTTCCATGTTATGCTTCTCACGTCCATGCAATCGTGTCATGTTCATGCTCATGTTCTAGTACTCATGTCATTCATGTCTACGAATTCTTTCTCAAATACTATGTATAATATTCATGTATTCACTCCTTTTAATATTTGTGCGTTCATGTCAGGCCGGGATTTATGACGTATTAGTATTCACGTATTCATGTTAGCCACGTCCATGTTTCAGTTACCCTGTTATGTCATGTCACGTGTATTAGGATGCCCTGTGAGGTTTGTGTTGTGCTCTAGTTAGTTGACAGGTGTTTGAAGAATGTTGGGATAGTCCTATCTACAAAGGAAACTGTCAAAATTTCTGTAAAATTCTGGAGGAAGTCCCACTTCTAGCCACGACCATCATTAGAGGACAAATGATCCATGTCTAATGATTCACGTTCATGTATTCACTACTCATGTCTCATATCCCCATGTTCATGTTTTCATGTAATAATGTCATTTCAGTCCCCATGTTCTATGTCACGTTTCTTCACACTCATCTATCTATCCCATGTCCCTAAGTTATTGAGTTAATCGCATTCCTAACCATGACCCATCATTCGAGGACGAATGATCCCAAGAGGGAGATATTGTAACACCTCGTACCTTCGGGCTAAGGTATGACCCTTATGATGGGAACATAATGGAACCAATATGAGGAGTATAGGAAGCATTTCAAAAACCAATCAAGTTATAAGAAGAGTCTTTGGGCAAAGTATAGTCGGTAGCTACTCTACGGGCCATGTTTTCGAGTGAGTTGCACAAGGCCTCACTTAAAGCAAGTATTCGAAAACATCTATAAAAAATTTGAGAAAAATCAAAACAAGAACATTGTAGCCCTTTGAAATACCTTTCTAACGATATATGGTGCAACTCAAACGAAGCTCTATGCTAAGAGTTATGCCTGTTTTACTAACCCTAGTCAGAGCAGAATTTTCACATTTTGGGTTATGTTTTTTTAGCCTTTTCCTACTCGAATTTGGACTCCTTATTTTATTATTTTGTGAAGTAAAAACGTCCCTAACACTATTCTAAACCCTAGGAGACTATTTATTCTCTCTCTACCTCCATCCCTAA
The DNA here is from genome assembly GCF_029784015.1 of Lycium ferocissimum. Lineage (NCBI taxonomy): Eukaryota > Viridiplantae > Streptophyta > Magnoliopsida > Solanales > Solanaceae > Lycium > Lycium ferocissimum. The sequence continues at coordinate 65,849,533 of NC_081349.1, forward strand.
AGAACCAATGCACTCCAATCCTTCAAGAACCGCAAGAAACTCATACTTGTAGTCAAGAAACCGTCAAGAGTTTGGTTCGGTGATCTACTTTCTAAAGGTTTCCTTCAAGGTAAATTTTTTAATCAAGAAAATTTTTATTCTACAAGATTACATTGTTTCTAAACACTTTAATAAATTCATCCACCCCGGCACTCTATAAAATCAAGAGTCATGAAGAGTTAGTATTTTCTGTAGGCTTTCACTCCGACCAGTCATATTCAATTAGTGTTTTTCGATAATCTAACCATTGGATCGAGCCCAAATTTTACCTGACTATTCATAACTTATAAGTCTAAAATCTGAATGGTGTAGATTTGATTTAAAGGTCAGGAGCAGTTCCCTTTTACCTATGAACAGTAGCTATAAAAATCAGTACTAATCCTTCTCAAGTGATTCAAGCTAGGGTTTTGGGTGTTCTTCGTCAGAAAAGCAAACTAGTTTGTTGGATTAGAGCGTTTATAGGTATGTAGGGCTGCAATCTACGTGTGGGATCACTATTGTTCTTCCCCACACCACTTTCTTCCATGATTATACGAATGTTCACTAAAAACTAGGTAACTAGACATATTCATGATAACCCTAAGTACATGTACCATGATATACCATGTTTGTATTAATAATTCATTATTGTGTTCTTGATATTCCATTTTGGTTATTCAGAATCTGTCTGCAATCCATGAAAACTCATACTTTGCATTTCAGGGGATCTTAAATGCAAGATATGAACTATTATGCTTATTTTCATGAAAATCCTACATGTCTCCATGTTTTCATACAAGCTATACTATGTATCCATGTTCATGTTATATTATATCTACAAATCATGTTGCAAGTCATATCTATGAAATTCATGGGCTTCTAAGCCAACTATATCTATGTTAATGTTTTTGAGAGATGCACAGCTTACCGAGAAGGCTCAGACAGCCTGAAACTACGTATGCCAATATAGGATAAGGATTTCTCCGCCCAGTTAGGACGATTCTTTCATGTTTTTTCCCATTGAGGGATATTGGATCCATTCATATCATGTTCATGTCTTGTACCCCGGCAAGGTACAAGATGGCTTAGCTGATCTGGCACAGATCAGATCCCACGTGCTTGCGCGGTCGTTACATGTCGGTTATACTAAGGCTCTCCCACTTAACATGTTTTACTCATGTTTTATATATATACCTTCATATCAGATGATACACATGTTCATGTTCAGCTTACAGTTTCAGTTTCAGTTCTATTATTTCATGTGCCATGCTTATTTCATTCAGTTGCTTTACATACCAGTACAATTCGAATGTACTAACGTCCATTTTTATTTGCCCGGGGGCGTGCATTTCACAATGACGACTTACAGGATGACGAATCAGCTCGTTAGCACTTTGCTCGTATCAGCTTTTAGTGAGCCCCATCTCATTCGAGGTTTTATCTTTATTTATATCTATGTCAGTTATGCAGTTAAGGTATGTCGGGTGCCTTATCCCGGAAAACATTTTAGCAGTCAGACTCATGTCAGAGGTTTCACAGACTAGTCTAGCTATGTCATGTCAGATGTTTAGAGTCGTATAGCTGGTGTGGCTCAGCACTTATTATGTTTCAGATTATTTCCGCATTCATGATATATTACTATTTTCATACTTACGATTATTGGATTTCATGTTTTCACAAGCCATGCATATTTATGTTACATTCCGTATCTGTTCATGCCCCATGTTAATTCAGCAAGCCATGTAATTCGTTTGGTTACATGCAGTCAGGCACCGAGTGTCGTGTTACTCCCCACGCCATGGTTCGGGGTGTAACAAATCTGTCGAAGCATGAAAAATGATCCAGCAATACATAACCTAAAATGACCTATATAAGTAAACAAATGGGACATGTAGGCCGACGAGGCCGTACAAAACTTCAATACATAGGACATCAGTCTACAATCTTCTAAAGAGTACGTAAACATCATAAGGTCGGGACAGGGCCCTACCATACCCATAAACATATATACATAATCATGCTGACTCAAAAGGCAACTCCGAATACGTTATGTGATCTAACTCGTCAACATATGATGTCATAAGAAGCAGAAAATACCATCAGCATACAATTCATTAGGAATCAAAGATCAGTGAAATATGGATCAGAGATACATCATGGAAGACAGTGAACATGAGCTTCTAAACTACTAAGAGTAGAGTCTTTTATGAATATCGTTCATTTATGTTTCGTTCATTCGGAATCATGCTAAAAGAAAGAAATAAGGTGCCTTAAAATACCTTATATCAAACCACGACATATCAATCCGGAATCAGTCTCCTTCACGACTAAGTCTACAACCAACAATAAGGGTACTAACGTTAATTATGAGTAGTCCAACAATCCTCAATTGAGCGGCAAGCTAGCTCCATATAAAATCGGACAAAGATATCTCCCGTTTTCCTTACTTTCCCAAGTCCATAAAAACAACATGATCACATACAACCTTTAACTATATACTTGTAGCACCACAACACACCCAACAGCTAAACAATACAAATCAATCTCCACAACAACAAGTGCACAAGCGTCACCAACAAAACTACTATTTATCACGACGAGCGGCAAGCTCAGATTGAAACCAAACCCCAACTCTTTTTCCTTTCTCCCCCATAATTACAACACCATCAATAGGTACAGCATGTAAACATATATATTTTGCATGACATTCCAGTCTTATATCCATCTTAAAAGTAATATCAAACAGCCCAACAAGAGTTAACAACAACATAAATAACTTCTTGGTGTTATATGGCCACTTCTCCTTCTAGCTTATAACACCATCTTCATAACGAACACAAATACAAGCATAGAAACAACAACCACAACATAACCAAGCTATTTTCCATAATTTACAGCCATAAGAAGTCATATATATCGCCCAAAACAGTCCAACAAAAGACAACATCTTATGCTATTTCAAGTACTATCTTGTAGATTCTTCACCCAAACAACTTAACCAACACCTAGATAAGCTTAAGAACAAGAAATAGGGTGTTATACTTACCTTCCCTTAGCTTACAAGCACCCTCAAATCCATCACAACACCATGGAAATACGTTTATTCATTAAAACTAGCTTTTGAGGTTGGGTTTAGGTAAAACCACCTTGGATTCACTTTGGAACCTTGGAGAACTGTTAGAGAGGTGTTGAGAGAGTTTTGGAACTTCCTTTGTCAAAAATGACCAAAAATGAGCCTTCTAACTAGTTTAAAACATTCCAAGGTCGGCCACCGCCTAAGGGGGTCCCAAAAGGGGCTGCATGCGCAGTCTAGCGAAAACGCGAATATCTCTCTACTTCAGAGTTGAATTTATATATGGTTTAATGTGTTGGAAACTAGACTCATAGACCTTTAATTTGGAGGGTGGATCACCTCGTAAATCCAAGTATATTAGGTGAAAATCTCATTGACATTAGACCCAAATTTCAGTAAAATTATGAACGTAACTTGCAATAACTTTCGCCGACTTTTGTTTCACAACTGGCTTGACTTCAAAACTTAACATACGAATATTATATGATTCAAGTACCTTAAAACACGACCTCCTTATCATATTAACCACTCCCAGTTTAACCCCGAAAATACGGGTTATAACATCTTTGTTTTGTTTAACCTCTAACCCTCACGATATTTCCTTAAAACTTGATTTAACCCATCATTATCATTGTAAAGGTGCTTAAACTCTCTGTCTCGTATTCATTCACTTAAGACAAATTCTAACGTGAAAGTACGGGGTGTAATAGCTTCTTTATGCTGTGTTTATATAGTAATGGTTGGTGCCTTGAGTGAAGGTTTTGGTTTCATTAATTGTACCTGTAAACCAAACCTTGTAAGAGTTGGATCTTTAATTCTTTCCTTGTAAGCGGGTCGGCTTCGTTGTCTTACTTGAACGCTAATTTCCATGTTGTTCAACTTATGGCATATTGTAGAATATTACCATAACTAAAAACCGTCTCTTCATTGAACAAGAATCAGTCAATATTCCATATTCTCTAAGTCGGTCATGGAATAGCTTGAGTCTCTAGTTGTGTAAGGACCTGTTCCTTTGAGCAGTTCTTCATTGAATGTTGCGACTGCTTCTCTAAGTCCTTTTTAGCTCTGATTGGATGTCTGGTTCTTCAAATGATTTCCTCCTTATTTCTCCAGTTGATTGCCTTGGGTACATTGTTTATCAAATCATCAACACTTCAATGTATAGATCATAATGATTGAGCCAAAGACACTTGTGATATGGGTGAACGCCAAGCAGATCATTTCAATCTAGATATCAATATGATTGCTTCTCTGCTAGTTGGTGACATCGCAAAAAGCCCTAGGTACCCCCTTCGCCCAAGTTTATTATGTTAAAATGAGGCTCCTCGTTGCTAAATGATGATATTGAAACTTGTTATATCTCGCATTTTGTACGTCGGAATATTTAAGTTAGTTGCGACAAGTTAAAGACAAGGCTATTTTTCCGACTTTGTTTCAAGACATAAGTTGCGTATGAAATTTTGTTGAATGGAAATATTAAGGAAATTTGGGGCCAAAAGTGAAGTTTTGGAAATTTTAATTCATGAAAAAAAAAAAGATCATGTGGCCATGCACATGACTTGTGGGCCATAGGCCACATGTATGAAGAATATGTGTGGTATTAGATGACTTATTAAGTCATCTTCATTATTTTCATCTCTTGGTAATTTCTAGAAAATTGGAGAAAAAGAAAGCAAAAAAAAAAAAAAAGAGAAAAGAAGAAAAAGGGGCCGGCCATGTGCATGGCATGTGCCATATATTTTTATATATATATATATATATATATATATATATATATATATATATATATATATATATATATATATATATATATATATATATATATATATATATATATGCAAAGAATATGCGAGTCATATTTTTCATTCACCTCCTAGAAATTTCAAGAAAAATGAAGAAAAAAAAGAAGGAGAAAAACGGCCAAGAGGGGGGCCGAACCAGCCCATGGAATTGATCATGAAAAATTTGTTTCTTCTAGCTTTCATACCAATTGGAAGGCCCTCGTTAACGTGGAGTAGTTGTTGGAACAAGAAAACCGCTCGTTGTCGCAAAACAACATCCTAGCCGAGTGAAGAAATTGAATGGAAAAGGTGAGGTTTAACCTTCCTTACATGTTTTATGGATGATTTGTGCATGTTGTGATATGTAGGAATGAATGAAATGCATGAAAGTATGATGTTGAAGTTGTAGCCGTGTGTTGTTGTTGTGGCCGTGCATATATGATGTTGTCAAGGAATGGTGAAGTCATTGTATTTAGCATGTTTGTATATTGTTGTAGTGTGTGGAAATGGATAAAAATCATGGAACTTGTGTGTGGAGGTGTTAGCCGAAAAAGGATGGTTTTGTATGTTAAAGAAGGAACAAATTTTATTTAGTATTTTAGTTGTCGTCGTTATGGATTCTATGATGTAAAATGAAGTTTTAATGATTCAAGTTAAGGTTATAATTGTGTGGGCTGAATTGGGAGGTGATGTGATCTTGATACGGTTTCTTGAATTTATGAAAATGAAATTGTAAATGTATGTATGGTTGACATAATTTATGAATGTGGAAGAAAGAAATGTGTTAGTGTTGTTCTCGGGTTTAGGAGTGACTTCGAGTGAGTTGGAGTTTTGTTCGGATTGTTTGAAATATTCTATGAATCGTTTAAAGCATTCTCGAATAACGTTTGAATGGGTTCGGATTAGTAATTGAATGTATGAATGGTTATGTTGATTTGAATGCAAGCAGTCGAATTGAATATAATGAAATGTTGGAGTATGCGAGAAAGAGTTACTAATGTTAGAATGCGTCGGGATTGATTATTGATATTGCTATTATGTGTGTTGGTATTGTTGGTAATGATTTGGCCGAGTTAAATTCTCGGGGATGTCCAATTTATAGGGGAAATGCTGTCGAAATTTCTGTAGAAAAAGTAATGGTTTGGAATTGGATTCTTCGATGTTTATGACTAATATTCGATATCTATTGACGTTGTGTAGATCGTGAGAAGTCGAGACGTAAGTTCGGATTAGCTTAGGAAGCGGCTAAGGTATGTAAAGCTCACCCTTTTCTTCTTTGGCATGTCTTAGACGTAACTAAGGTATGACATGATTTGTGCTTTGGGGGTAACTCCACTCTTACGTTCCGAGTATGTATATGATTCATATTTGGCTTCATGACATGATATTCTTCATACGATCCTTAAGCCTTATGTATGTTGGATTTTAAGTATTGCATAAAGGAATTTGTTCCTAAAAGGTTCCATGTCTAAAAGTGTCCGTAACTTCCGTAAACAAAACCGGATTGCTTTGATACGCTCACAAGTGATTCTATAACGTGTAATGACTTTAACTTTCATGTGCGGGCCGGATTGACTTGATGCGCATCCGTGGGCCCCGAGATTTACATTTGTATAGTCCTAACGACTTGTTTTTGAAAGAACTCAGCATGATTTCCGTTTTGACTTTCGAGCGTCGGCTACTGATTTCATTGAGTCTGTGATGATGATTATGTGCATATGGTTTCTCACTACTCTGCTCGTGCAATCTCAATATGTCTTTCACCGAGTCCCGGGCCGGGTACGTATTCGTGCACATACCTTTGCATTATTCACCAAGTCCCTCATTAGAGGGCCGGGTACGACCGAGTCCCGAAAAGGGCCGGGTACGGTATATGATGATGTGATTATTCACCGAGTCCCGAAAAGGCCGGGTACGACCGAGTCCCGAAAGGGCCGGGTACGGTATATGATGCTATGATTATTTACCGAGTCCCTTGCTAGCGGGGCCGGGACACGCTATTCACCGAGTCCCTCACTAGAGGGCCGGGTATGGTATGTATATATGTATATCTGCATGCATACATGATTATGATATGATTTTACTCACCGAGTCCCTCACTAGAGGGCCGGGTACGGTATCTATATATATATATGTATATAGACATGCATACATGATTATGATATGATCTTACTTACCGAGTCCCTCATTAGAGGGCCGGGTACGGTACATATGTACGATGATATAATGACATGATTATGATATGAATTTTGTCTCCGACATATGTATATGCATGATAAGTGTTTTCAAAGGCAAGTCTTCGATTTCTCGTATTCATACTTCGATAATCCCGCTTCGTATTTCATGCTTTACATACTCGACATATTCCGTACTGACCCCTTTCTTCGGGGGCTGCGTTTCATGCCGCGGTACACCCAAGTGAGTGAAGATATTAGCGAGAGATGTTCCAGCGGGATTGGCAAGCTCCATTTTCTCCGGAGTGCAGCCGAGTCAGAGTATTGTGTAATGGTTCCATGTTCTGTGTTAGAGACTTTGCAGACAGTGTCGTGGGTATAAGATGTCGGTTATGTGAGCGACTATGTAAGCCGATGTATTATTACGCATTGTACTATAAGTTTTACATGTTACAGATTTTATTTGGTTTGGAAAAGATGAAAAGCATATTTGATTTTCCGAAAAACTTCCGTTATGTATTTAGGTTGTGGCTAAGGGCCAGTATGATTATGAATGTCACAAGAGTCAGCGGGTTCGCTCGACCCTAGGTAAGGGTCGGGTGCCCATCACACCCTATCGGATTAAGGGTGTGACAAATTGGTATCAGAGCGGTTCGTCCTAGGGGTTGTGCAAAAGTCGTGTCCGGTAGAGTCCTGTTTATGATGTGAAGCCGGCCACATTTATAAACAGGAGGCTACGGGGCATCTAGGATGGTTACTCTTCTTTCACTCCTTAGATCATGCCATAGAGCCAAGACATAGGGAACGAGATCTCTTTACGCTAACCTGTGATTGCAGCGAAAGAACGGCATTGACAGAAGAAGGTGACCGATGATATTGGGAGCTATAAAGCACGCAGGTAAGTAAAGGTACGAAAGGTATATGTTGAGTACGATATTGACATGATTGAAGTGTAAAGTTGGAAACAAAAAGGGGAAGTAAAGAGGAAAGTGTAACCAGTACAGTTGAGTTGGACGTACGAGGTAAGTTAGTTGTTTTCAGACTTTTATGAATATTGAGAGCCCCGTGCGGCTGTGACACGATACGATATGATATGATATATGTATGTGATGATGGCCCTGTGAGGCATTGTTGGTATTTCCTGTGTACAGGTTTTGAGATAGTAGCAGTTACAGAGGAAACTCTGCCGAAATTTTCCTAGAAATAAGGTGAAACTGAGATAAAGATTTGTAATATGTCTTGGAAGGTCGTGCCAATAGTAAAGAAAAAAAATTGACTAAGATACGAGCGCAGCCGACCTCGAGAAAGAAGTTAGTTGCGGAATTAGGGAATATTAAAGATAAAGTTGATCAGAAAAGGAAGAGGTTTAAGAAGTATTATCACATAGGATTGATCACGAATGAGATATAAGGTAAATATAACGAGGATTGTTATGAAAATAAGAAAAGCCTAGTGAGAGAGTGGCTAAAGCTACGATATGATTTATGTCGCTAGAATCTAACGACGAGTGTGAAACGGAAAAGCGAGCTATGGAACGAATAGGAAAGGCTTATCAAGTTGGTAGGGGAAGTTTGGAATAAGGATTATATAACAACGAAAATGATAGCGAGTATGAGAAAGGAAAGGGCAATCGGAACAAGGGAATAAGAAGGGAGCGAAACAACAGTGTAGTAATAGGCCGTGATATGTGTAGTCAAGGATACGAGTACTGTAAGTGATGGGACTATGAAAGACACGGATATAGAAAGGACGAGGAACAAGGTAAAATGGGGGCAGAAGTCCAAGGACCGCTAACTGAGCATCTGTAAGTAACGGTGATCGAGGTGTATTCCTCACCGTTGGGAATCTGGGGGTTTAAGACGGAAAAGTAGTCATGTCTAGAGGTGAAACGTGAGTATTGAGGATTGAAGGGAGTTGAAACAGAAATTGTGAAGTCAGGAGACTAAGGAACCCTTCTAATTCGGAGGGAAACGTGTTATGAGGACGTTTCGAAATCCGTTAGGACTTCGATTTACTCTAAAATACGTGACAAAGGTGATGCGGTAAAGTGGACGCAGTTATACGAGCGTTAAAGTGTCGTATTCAGCCAGAGTTCTAAAGTTAAGCGTGCTGAAGCGAGAGAAATTCTAGGATGGGTGACCCCCCTGGGAAGTTTTCTGAAAGTTCTACAAATTCAGACGCAAGAAGTAAATGAGGAGTTAGAATGACTTAAAGACAAATTAAGAGTCTGGGAAGTGGGCAGAGGCCCTAAAAGGTCGCGCAGAACGGGGCGAATTAGACCGATAAAAAGGAAAAAGGTACATCGCAGCTTCAGAATTAGGGTGAATTGGAATAGTGTTTGGAGATATCTTGTAAGCAAGATAGTAGGGACTATATGTGTACATAAGTACGCACAGGATATCCTGTACATGGTTAGATCGGGATATATGTATTCGTAATCACCGTGGCGGTATATGAAAGGCATTAACCTACGAGTAACGAGGTTCGAGTGGAAAATATATAAAGAGTGCAAATGTTACAAGGCAGGCCGATGTTGCTTTCACTACAAGATAAGCTTGGAAAGTGTTAATACAACGGTATTTGGAAAGAAAGTGAGTAAATGAACGACAAGAGAATTAAAATGTCGAAATAAAAGTGTTATCTAATCAAGATTGGAAATGCGGACGTAGGGCAAAGTAGAATTGGGCGACAGTATAAGTACACCCCTAAAGGGGGGAAGCGAGGGAGAGAGATACAAGTGTAAGACAAAGAAAAAAAAATCGACGCTACAACGTCCTCGATGCGAATGTGTGGGCCGCAGGTAAAGCTCTTTGCGGAGACAAGCTAGGGAGATCGAAAAGCCAGCAGTAAAGGGATAGAAGTCAAGGTAATAATCGAGATGGCGCTGGGAATTAATTGTAAATATCCAGAAATGGAGACTTGGAGAGGGAATATGATAAAGGAAAGTAACGAGTAGCTTACGGAGATATTGTGAAAGGTGGTACGGCTCTACGGGATCAAAGAGTAAAATGTAGGCAATGGAGTGGTTGCTAGCAGTAGAAAATTTCCTATAGTAGAAAGTAAGAAAAGCAGGGAAAAGGAGTATGACAAGGTAGACTCCTAGCAAATGTGAGCACGGGAGTAAGATGTGGAATGGTACGAACCCGAAAAAGGAACGATCGTGACTAAGATTAAATATGCGCAGTCGTCGCAAAGGGCGCATCATGTTACCTACGAATATTTATACACTGGAGGTGAGACCCAGTAAGTGCTTAACGAGAAAAGTTTAGGGTCGGTAACAACAATACGGTGATAATACCTTGGGTGCATTAAGGAAAGATGTTAGGATGGGTTGAGATAAGTTACTGAGGTGGAACTAGTACTGAGAACGAAAAAGACATGCTTATGGTTGAACCAAAATGTATTCCGATGCTGGTGGTAGGAGGAAAGAGGAAAAGATAAGGTGAAACATAAGAATTAGTGAAGCTATGTTGAGGTGGTTCTTAGAATAATTTGACCCCCTTCGTACATTCGGGTAAAGATTGCAACATCACGCGTGACAGGAAAAATTGAGAGCAAGATCTGAGCTGAGGGGCGATAAAAGAGTTTGGATTAAATATAGGGTAATGACATGAGACAATGTGCTGAAAGTGCAACAAGATGAGTAAAAGAAGATTGTAAGACGATTTAAGCAAGTAATCAGAACTAGTTGGCCACAAAAAGGAGAGTGAATTTATACGCCAGCTTCTTTCGAATTGTATCACCTATAATGGTTAAAAGCGAGGGAACGGCTATTAGTAGCTCGGAACGACGAGAAATCATATAATGACAATCGGTATCGACACTTAGAATTCCGGACGGAATGGGTATGCTTGAAGATGTCATACGTGGAGAACGTAATCAGATTCGACAAGAAGGAAAAACTTAACTCGAGATGCACCGAACCTTATTACACTGATTATAAGGCAAGAAGGTTGCGTGCTAAAGACGTAGTTTTCGTTAAGGCACCGTGGCGGAATAATAACAGAAAGGAAATGACTTGCGAACCTGAGGAGGAAATGAAAGAAAAATATGATTGGTAAATGAGATTGCATGTTATGGTAGCAAAGGAAACCCCCCCCCCCCCCCCCCCGAGATCCTTAAGACCCTATATGGCTAGTTGAACATTCGACGACGAATGTTCCAAAGGGGGGAAGGATGTTATATCTCGCATTTTGTACGTCGGAATATTTAAGTTAGTTGCGACAAGTTAAAGACAAGGCTATTTTTCCGACTTTGTTTCAAGACATAAGTTGCGTATGAAATTTTGTTGAATGGAAATATTAAGAAAATTTGGGGCCAAAAGTGAAGTTTTGGAAATTTTAATTCATGAAAAAAAAAAGATCATGCGGCCATGCACATGACTTGTGGGCCATAGGCCACATGTATGAAGAATATGTGTGGTATTAGATGACTTATTAAGTCATCTTCATTATTTTCATCTCTTGGTAATTTCTAGAAAATTGGAGAAAAAAAAAAAAAAAAAAAAAAAAGAGAAAAGAAGAAAAAGAGGCCGGACATGTGCATGGCATGTGCCATATATATATATATATATATATATATATATATATATATATATATATATATATATATATATATATGTATGTATAAGCAAAGACTATGCAAGTCATATTTTTCATTCACCTCCTAGAAATTTCAAGAAAAATGAAGAAAAAAAAAAAGAAGGAGAAAAACGGCCAAGAGGGGGCTGGCCGAACCAGCCCCATGGAATTGATCATGAAAAATTTGTTTCTTCTACCTTTCATACCAATTGGAAGGCCCTCGTTAACGTGGAGTAGTTGTTGGAACAAGAAAACCGCTCGTTGTCGCAAAACAACATCCTAGCCGAGTGAAGAAATTGAATGGAAAAGGTGAGGTTTAATCTTCCTTACATGTTTTATGGATGATTTGTGCATGTTGTGATATGTAGGAACGAATGAAATGCATGAAAGTATGATGTTGAAGTTGTAGCCGTGTGTTGTTGTTGTGGCCGTGCATACATGATGTTGTCAAGGAATGGTGAAGTCATTGTATTTAGCATGTTTGTATGTTGTTGTAGTGTGTGGAAATGGATAAAAATCATGGAACTTGTGTGTGGAGGTGTTAGCCGAAAATGGATGGTTTTGTATGTTAAAGAAGGAACAAATTTTATTTAGTATTTTAGTTGTCGTCGTTATGGATTCTATGATGTAAAATGAAGTTTTAATGATTCAAGTTAAGGTTATAATTGTGTGGGCTGAATTGGGAGGTGATGTGATCTTGATACGGTTTCTTGAATTTATAAAAATGAAATTGTAAACGTATGTATGGTTGACATAATTTATGAATGTGGAAGAAGGAAATGTGTTAGTGTTGTTCTCGGGTTTGGGAGTGACTTCGAGTGAGTTGGAGTTTTGTTCGGATTGTTTGAAATATTCTATGAATCGTTTAAAGCATTCTCGAATATCGTTTGAATGGGTTCGGATTAGTAATTGAATGTATGAATGGTTATGTTGATTTGAATGCAAGCAGTCGAATTGAATATAATGAAATGTTGGAGTATGCGAGAAAGAGTTACTAATGTTAGAATGCGTCGGGATTGATTATTGATAGTGCTATTATGTTTGTTGGTATTGTTGGTAATGATTTGGCCGAGTTAAATTCTCGGGGATGTCCAATTTATAGGGAAATCTTTGCCGAAATTTCTGTAGAAAAAGTAATGGTTTGGAATTGGATTCTTCGATGTTTATGACTAATATTCGATATCTATTGACGTTGCGTAGATCGTGAGAATTCGAGACGTAAGTTCGGATTAGCTTAGGAAGCGGCTAAGGTATGTAAAGCTCACCTTTTTCTTCTTTGGCATGTCTTAGACGTAACTAAGGTATGACATGATTTGTGCTTTGGGGGTAACTCCACTCTTACGTTCCGAGTATGTATATGATTCATATTTGGCTTCATGACATGATATTCTTCATACGATCCTTAAGCCTTATGTATGTTGGATTTTAAGTATTGCATAAAGGAATTTGTTCCTAAAAGGTTCCATGTCTAGAAGTGTCCGTAACTTTCGTAAACAAAACCGGATTGCTTTGATACGCTCACAAGTGATTCTATAACGTGTAAGGACTTCGACTTTCATGTGCGGGCCGGATCGGCTTGATGCATATCCGTGGGCCCCGAGATTTACATTTGTATAGCCCTAACGGCTTGTTTTTGAAAGAACTCAACATGATTTCCGTTTTGACTTTCGAGCGTCGACTACTCACTTCATTGAGTCTATGATGATGATTATGTGCATATGGTTTCTCACTACTCTGCTCGTGCAAGCTCAATATGTCTTTCACCGAGTCCCGGGCCGGGTACGTATTCGTGCACATACCTTTGCATTATTCACCGAGTCCCTCATTAGAGGCCCGGGTACGACCGAGTCCCGAAAAGGGCCGGGTACGGTATATGATGATGTGATTATTCACCGAGTCCCGAAAGGGCCGGGTACGACCGAGTCCCGAAAGGGCCGGGTACGACCGAGTCCCGAAAGGGTCGGGTACGGTATATGATGCTATGATTATTTACCGAGTCCCTTGCTAGCGGGGCCGGGACACGCTATTCACCGAGTCCCTCACTGTAGGGCGGGTACGTATGTATATATGTATATACTGCATGCATACATGATTATGATATGATTTTACTAACCGAGTCCCTCACTGTAGGGGGCACGTATCTATATATATATATATGTATATAGACATGCATACATGATTATGATATGATCTTACTTACCGAGTCCCTCATTAGAGGGCCGGGTACGGTACATATGTACGATGATATAATGACATGATTATGATATGAATTTTGTCTCCGACATATGTATATGCATGATAAGTGTTTTCAAAGGCAAGTCTTCTGATTTCTCTGTATTCTGTACTTCAGTATAATCCCGCTTACTGTATTTCATGATTTACATACTCAGTACATATTCCGTACTGACCCCCTTTCTTCGGGGGCTGCATTTCATGCCGCGGTACACCTGTGAGTCGAAGATATTAGCGAAGATGTTCCAGCGGGATTGGCGAGCTCCATTTTCTCCGGAGTGCAGCCGAGTCAGAGTATGGTGTTATGGTTCTATGTTCTGTGTTAGAGACTTTGCAGACAGTGTCGTGGGTATAAGATGTCGGTTATGTGAGCGGCTATGTAAGCCGATGTATTACTACGCATTGTACTATAAGTTTTACATGTTACAGATTTTATTTGATTTGGAAAAGATGAAAAGCATATTTGATTTTCCGAAAAACTTCCGTTATGTATTTAGGTTGTGGCTAAGGGCCAGTATGATTATGAATGTCACAAGAGTCAGCGGGTTCGCTCGACGCTAGGTAAGGGTCGGGTGCCCATCACACCCTATCGCATTAAGGGTGTGACAAAACTTCTGCAGGTTTTCCATTAAAGACTGCATTACAGCTGTTGTGAAAGTATATCGCAAAACCATAAGTAGGCCAAAGGCATATCTTTGGCGTAGGAGTGCACACGAGATTGTCTATGGCAATTGGGAAGGCCCTTTCAAGACGTTCCTGAGATACATGGTAGCTCTACAACACTTCAATACTGGTACTGTTGTTGAATGGAAGCTTAAGTCAAAACACGTGTGGCCAGTAATATTTTACAGTTTGTGTTTTGGGCATTCAAACCATTCACTAATGGTTTTGCTCATTGTTGGCTAGTAATATTAATAGATAGCACACATGTGTACGGGGTATATGACATCAAGCTACTAATTACAGTAGGAATGGATGAGAATGGGTCATTCTTCCCTCTGGCTTTTTCCATTGCAGCTAATGAGAGCACAGAGACATACGGTATGTCTTCGACATACTTGAGGCAACACGTAATTAAGGATCAAATAGGTATATTCATTGTATCAGACAAAAATGCTAGCATATTGAGCAATATGTGGGACTTGCATGGGTGGCAGCCTCCCTTTGCCCACCATCATTATTGTTTAAGGCATTTAAAGGTAAATTTTATCAAAGCTGTCCACTGAATAATTGGATCTGGGCCGCTGCAACAGAGCATCAAGAGAAGAAGTTTCTTGTATGGATGGAGTTGATTAGGCGGTCGGATGGGGAAGCCTACCACTCGTTGAATAAATTGGACAAAGAAAAATGGACATTACACAAAGATGAAGGTACAAGATGGGGGATGCTAACAACAAAAAAACTCTGAGTCATTTATGGCATACAGTTATATGTGTAGTTTTGATGATTGACAAAGTGAACCCAAAGTGAATAAGACAGGGCTAGATACATGTGGTAGTAATTGACAAAGCAAGGACCTGAGCTACAACAGATGAGGAAAAGATGATTATGTTCCAAGCAAGAAAGCACAGTAAAAACATAGAGCATTGATATAAGGCTTGGGCAAGCATTTGAGGAAAAAGTAGTGAAGTATAAGTTCCAGACAACATAAAAGGCTTGAAGAAGCAGCCAACACAGTATGGACAGAACAGGTCCACAGATATGTTCCATTGCACAGTAGTAGAGACATATGCAACCATACAAGTGCAAGAACTGAAAGAGATCAGAGAAGGAGGGATTGAGCCATCCACCATGTGCAGTAGATGAATGACCTATCAGCAGAGGTGAAGTGACTCATACTCATGACAATGTTCAGAAAAAATTATTCTACTAAATGGTTTGTAAATAAAGCATATGAATCAGGTTAACAGAAGAACCAGGTCTGCAAACATGTTCCATCACAGAGCAAGAACAAAATCAGAAATCAAAGAATCAGTCTAGATTAAAGGCATGATTCATTCCGGCAAGGGATAAATGCATGTGAGGAAGTGGAGAAGACCAGTTGCAGACACAGAGCTTACAGTTATATGAAACACGTCCGTCAACATATTCCAGCTAGGATCCCAAAAGCAGTTTAATGGCAGATGAAAAATGAAAGAGATTGGTGGAATAGGTACATGAACATGTTCTATCTCAGACAGTGCAGAGATTCAGAGACAGACGAACCAGATGGATGAAACAGGTTCGTGAACATGTTCCAGAGCAAGTCCTACAAAGAACTAGGATTTGCAAAATGATGGAAAGAACTTGGCGGTCAAGTATGAAAGACTCCTTGCCATGTTGTAGGGATTAATAAGCCTTCTACAAGGAAAAGAAGCCGACTCAACAAGGCGAGAATCCAAGTACAATACAAAGCCTACGTGTGTGTCATTGACCGACTATAAAAGGTTTTTGTGTTCAACCGACCTATGGAGCATAATGTTATAAATACCTAAGTCTTTCCTGTCACACCCCGTACTTTCGGAGAAGCACTTATCAAATTTGAACGTAAGTATGTTGAACTATGGCTAAGTTGTTACACCCCGTAGTTTTGTACGTTGAGATTCGTTAGGTGTTGGTTGTTTTAAGTATGGACACTGGAGTTACCTTCAAGGATATATGAGATTATATGCACCTACCTTATGGTTATGAGGGTTTAAGTTCAAATAATAAGCTATGGAACGATTGGAGGACATGTGAATTAAGGAAATTAAGTTTGTTGGAATTTTGGAGAAAAGATGGAGGACAATTTTGGGTCGACTTCAGAGAGGTATATCTCCTGGTATATCAGGAGTTTTGAGGTGTTTCAAGAGCCTAAAATGAAGTTTGTCGTCTAGTTTCCAACGCAACAAACCGTTCGTCAATACGACATTGGAGTAGGGAGTTATGGGAGTTTTAAAATGGACTGCCAGAAACCCACGAACCTACGTAGAAATTCTAGAAACCATTTAAAAGCCCACCAATTTTGGCCCATTAGCCCCAAACCGAATTGGACTACTATATATACCCCTTAAGTCATCTAAATCATTTAATTTTTTCACCATTTTTCATCTCCACACCTCTCTAGAACTTCCCACAACATTCATCCAATATCCAAAACCTCCCCAAACCTTCCTAAATCCTCTAGAACCTTTCTCTAACTTCCACAACATACATGAATATTCCTACAAGTCTATATCCCAAACATATTCCAACATATTTCCAAGCCTAAACCAAGGATCAAACTGAAGATTAAAGTGGTTGAGGGTTTCCAAATGAGGTCTGCACTTGTCTCCTCTTCTTGAAGAGGTTTGGGTGAGTATTTTTAAGGTGCAGAAACCATGTAATTGAAGTGTTCTCGAATTTTAAGGTAAGATTTCATATTAGTTTCATGTTTATGACTTTGTTTGGTAATTATGTTAAGATTTGAGGAGAAGAAAGTTGGAGGAAAAGTTCAAATATGCATTTGATGATATTTTGAGTTGTGAATTTACTTGAGTATGTTTTGAGCATAATCTTGTTATAAGGGATAATAATATGTTAAGAAATTATCGTAGACGAGTGTATAAGGAGTTTTATGAAGTTGTTGTTATGGATTGATTATGAAAAGAAGTTTTGGGATGGAATGCAGTATATTGGTATTGATAATGATGTTGTTGATGTTAGTGTTGTTATTGTTGTTGTTAGTTGTTGGTATTGTGATTTCGGGGTAGGGATATAAACAGGGGAGATGCTGCCCGAATTGCGGTAAATTCTAAAAGAATTTAAATTGAAGGCTCAAGACAAGCGTATGACGATGAGCTTAACAATAGTATGAATGGTTTTATATGTAGATTTCAAGATAGGAGGTAGGTTGGAAAGTCGAGAAGCGAGCTTCCAGGTATGTTAAGGCTTTCCTTTCTATTCTTTTGGCATGATCCTTATCTTATGAATGAACAGAGTAAGCAAGTGAGTTCCAAAGACTCTACTCCTAGATGGTATAGGATTTAGCATATCCTTGACCTCTTAAGTCCTGAAGGGGCATCCATAAGTTGTATGTTTCCATGATGGCGTCTAAATCCTAAAGGGGACATTCATAAGGCCTCTTTATTCATATGCATTTCATATTTGATTTTTAAGTCTCGAAGGAGACAAATGAAAAGGGGAAGAAGTTCCCATTTTGACATAAAAGTTGCTCCGAAGGGAGTTCATTTGATGGTTTACAAATATTATTATGCATTTGCACACTTATATATATGTACGACATGATTTTATAGGCGAGGAGAAAAGGGCTAAGGCGTTATATATGCAAACCACCTGATCAGTTGGTATATGATGATTGAGATGCCCGAAGGGGCTGCCCGATGGGGCCATTATGATATGATGCCCGACGGGGCGAAGCTCGAAGGATCAAATGGGTAAAGGTGCATATGCATAAATACATGTTTACAAAAGTACATTATGCATATTCATGGTCCTTAGCGACAGTCACAGGTACAGGTTGACTCCTACATTCTTCTTATCTTTTGAATCTTGATATGTTGTTTCAATTAACGCCTTACATACTTGGTACATTATCTGTACTGACATTCCTTAGCCTGGGGGCGCTGTGTTTCATGCCATACAGGTGCAGACAGTTGAGTAAAGGACACTTGCCATAGGACGTTCCCGGGCTGTCAGCTGGATTGGTGAACTCCATTTCTATTCGGAGTGTTACCGAGTCAGAGTACTTATGTATGTCCTCGAGTCAGATGCATTACGGGTACGTTGGGGCCCTGGCCCAACTTATGTTATGGTATCTTGTTTATGTTAGAGACTTTTGCAGACAGTGTCCTGTGGATAGTGCGTCGAGATGTCGACAGTTGTGTAAAGCGGCCATGTAGGTCGATGTGTTCATATGCATTGATTTAAAGATTTTATTGTGACTAAAGGTTTTCTTTGACTTAACGATAAGGGAGAAGTCCCTGACATGATGAAAGAGTTCTATTAAAAAGTTTTCATGTTTTACTTGACGGAGTCATTTCATAATTTAAAGGTTCACAAAAAGTTGTGACTTATGAATAGAATGGTAGTATGACACTCAGCCGAGTAGGGTTTTAGGTGTCAGTCGCGGCCCTCCAGTTTGGGTCGTGACATTTCCAAGAAGAAGTTTGCACACTCATAAAGAGAGAACTTAGAATATTGAGCGAAGAAGATATATCCAAGAATATTCAAGAATCCAGGGTTGCGTCCCTATTACACAAAGAAGTATCGATGGAGCTGTTTTACTGAATAATGTTTCCCAGTTCTGATCTAGATTTGTGTATTAGGTTTGCTTATCGAGTTGTATCTTTATCCTCTTATTGCATAAACGTAGATACACACCATTGTAACTTCAAGTAGGAGTTTACTACTTGAAGATAGCTTGCTAGTCAGAGGTTGAGCAGCAAAGCTGTTGTAGGAATTAGGTTGCAGAGTTTGTAACTTAATTTGCAGTTGGCTCGTTGTAGTAGTGGAGTTTTTAGTTAAATCCTACAGGTCTGTAGGTCATGGTTTTTATCACCTTTTGATCCAGGTGGTTTGCACGTAAAATTAATGTGTCCTTTACCTTCCTGTTTGTTTTCATTCCGCAAACACATTTATGGAACAGGTTAGGTAACGTGTTCTGTCCGCAGGCGAGAAGTAGGTATACATCGGGACAGACACTTAGGTCATGCAAATCTAACAAATGGTATCAAAGCCAAATCTTCTCAAAAGGCTAACACCTTGGAGAAGATCAAGATGAGGGATGCACAACCTATAGGACTCAGCAAAGGAAGGTCGATCGATAAACCCCCTTGGTTTGATGGAGAGCACTTCGCACACTAGAAGGGTCATATGGAGGTGTACTTGATGACCATGGATTATGATCTATGCTTAATTACTACAAGAGGTCCACTTGTACCCACTTCGACCAAACCCAATGGGACAAGGAGAAGAAAAACTGAAGATGAATTCTCAGCAGGAGACTTCAGATAGATAGAGCTAAACTCCAAGGCGGTTCACATCTTATACTGTAGTCTAGGTACTGAAGAATATACTAGAATAGCGATATGCTCAAGTGCAAAATAACTATGGGACCTACTAACTATAACTGAAGAAGTAAAGGCCATTGAAGATAAGCATGACATTAGCGCCCCGACAGAAAATGGTTCTGAGAAGAGAGACTTGAAAAGAGAAAGTCCCAAACATGAAGGTCAGAATAAGAAAAACACCATAAGTGGGAAATCAGATATGAAGACCACAAAGAACACATCATGAGGTTTAGAATGAAGATGAGCACGTTGATCTCATGGCCATTGACGATGCAGAATCAGAGACAGATAAGAACTCTGAGGTAAATATCCATGAACTAAAAGGCAATCTTGATATTCTCTCCAAGAAAAGACTGTTGCAACGACCCGTTTGGTCGTTATAGGACTTTTGACCTATTTACCGCCGTTGACCTTTCCCCAAGCCCTATTAGTACGATTTTGATGCGGGGATGGGTGGTACAATTCACGGGGTAATCGGGTGAGTTATATGATGACTTTTGTGAAATTGAGCCTCAAAATGAAAAATATTTAACCAATAGTTGACTTTTGGGTAAACGGACCTTTTTTGAAATTTTATCAATTTCGAGAGGTCCGAAGGGTAGTTTGTGACTTAGTGAGGTGTTTGGTTCGGTTCCCAAGGCACTTAGGAGCATTTTGAATTATTGGTTGGAAAGTTAGTATTTGGCCATTGGGTGTTGACCCAGTCAAACAGACCGCTGTTGGGAATTTTGAGACCGCAAGTGATTCCGTAGCGAATTTTTATGTGTGAATACATGTCTGGTTTGTATCCAGGAGGTCTCGGGTAATTTTTGAATTTCAGGATTGTGTTGGTGAAAAACAAGAAAATTCTGGTGTCTGGTGTCCACTTCAGCGGCACTAGATCCGCCATAGCGAACCCGCTATAGAGAGGTATTTTTCCGCTATAGCGCAGTAGAGAAAAGTGAGGGGCGCCACAACGGACAAGAATCCGTTTTGGCCGATGCGTGATAGCGAGGACTGGCCTCGCTAGTGCGAGCTTGCTGTAGCGGACTCGTGACCGCTGCAACGAGGTGATGTGTTCCAGAATCTAATAAATGCTTGGTGAAAACCCTTCACTCTCTATCACTTCATTTATTACTTCCAAAGCATTTTTTAGGTGAATTGAAGAGTTCTTGGCTGATTCTCTCTTATGGTAAGTCTGCTAACCTAGAATTCATCACCTTATCTTCCCTAAGCTTGAATCCATGCTAGAAATCCATTAGAATCTAAGCGGAAAGATGGGTTTTGTTGATTATTTTATAAAATGAGTTCTAGTCTTTCTAAATGGAAATTGTTGGTGGATTTGACTAATCTAATCATAGAATTTAATGATTTCATAGCTAATAATAGGCTTGAATCTTCCATTTATGTTGACGAAATTGAATGTTGGAAAGTTAGGGTTTATACCCAAATTGGGGGTTTTCACTTGAATAACGAAATTGACCCATTCTTGAGTTATTTTAGCAATTGTTTAGTAGGATTGAACTCCTAGAATATTGAATTGCATATTTCACTTTTGAAATACGCGTTTTACCATTGTGGGCCCGTTTCCCCCTTTCTCCATAGTTGAATTTGATTCGAAAGATAAGTATAGCAATATGGGTGTTGTTCTTCCTTATTTTTAATCTAAAACTCGATTATGAATAGACTTTGAGTATTTGGAGGCGCTACAAAAGGGCAAAGGAAAGGTGTGATTGTTCGTGGCTCCTGCTCGACTACCAGGTAGGTTATGGCTTACCTTATGGTTAGACTTCGATTGGCGAAGCATATGTAGAGTTAGTGATTGTTGGAGAAAGCATGTCACGCCTTCGGGTATGAAGTTAGGATGGATTACTTAGGTTGGTACTGTCGTTTGACTGTGGCTTGTTGCCTTGTTGTGATCTATTGGCTTTTGCCACGTTTGTAATACTAAACTTGATATTGATAGATTCTCGTTATATGTGTCCATGTGTGTGTGTTGATATTGATAGACTCTTGTGATATATGTCCATATATGGCACCGTTGATATTGATAGATTCTTATGATACGTGTCTATGTGTGGCACCGTTGATTTTGATATATTCTCTTGGCATTGATATCATTCATTCATTCATACTCATACATTTGGATTGGGTTGCGCACCGCAACATATATTATACTTATATTGGATTGGATTTCGCGCCGCAACATATTTTATACATATATTGGATAGGGTTGTGCGCCGCAACATATATTAAACCTATTTTGGATCGGGTTGCATGTTCGCAACATATATATATATATATATATATATATATATATATATATATATATATATATATATATATATATAGTGGATCAGGTTGTGCGCCGCAACAGGAGCATAGACTTCGCGGGTCCCCCATGGGTCATGACTATCGAGGCGTGGAGGTATTCTACCCGGAGCGCGTGTGTATTATTGCATTGCATATGCATTCATCATTATCATCTCGTTTGCACTTATCGATCGGATTCATGAATTGTACTTGTGGTTGTGATGATTTGAGGAATTGTGGGAAACTTGGCAGACTTGTGTTTAGGTGCTTCACCATAGGCTATGATTCGATTGTCGATCTTTTCGTACTTAGGATACTATTCTTGGACTGTGTTGAGTGATACTTGATTGTGAGCATGATTATCCTTCATTCTCTTTCTTTATATATGTTAGCTAACTGTTGTCGGCCTATGATACCTACCAGTACATAGTATTTGTACTGATACTACCTTGTTGCATTCTTTTATGAGTGCAGAGTACGTGACAGGGTCGACTTTCTCTCCTTGTGGCTGATGTTTCGAGGCTTTGCTGACGAGCATCCAGGGTGAGCACATGGACGGATCCGCAGCCCGGATGCCTCTTCTTAGCTACTTGTCTTATTTTGATATTCTGAGATAAAATTCCATTTTCAGACTTGTATTCATATTCAGCCTTTTTATATTTGTAGTAGTGGCTCTTGTACGGCCTTAGACCAGATTCCTTGGGATTGTTGTATTATTTCCCGACTTATTCACTTATCCTTATTATTATCTACGTTTGAGACTTATATTTTGGTTGTCTTGATTACTTTATTGTGGTTGAATGAATTATTTGGGAAGCCTACTAATATGGGAAATGGTAGGTGCCCGCACGTTGCCCGATTTGGGACGTGACAACTGCCTTCCATGATGAGTACCCTAATCGATGAACATCAAGATATGAGTACAAAAAGGGTCTAATTGCACAATGACTACACAAGCCTAAAGCATGAATCTATTGAGCTAGAAGCTGGTAAGACCAAGGCTGAAAAGGAAGTCAGCTCTAAGAGAATAGGTTAGTCAACTTGATTCCCTGGTTCTGTCTCTCAAGGATGAAATTTTGGAGCAAAGAGGAAAGAACTAATGGCAGTCCAACATAAGTCAAGAACGATTAGATGCTGAGGCTGAATATAGAAGAATGAAGAATGAGGTGTATGATAAGAAAGAAAAATCCAGAAAGTTATGCTTAGATCTGGAAAGAATGAGGAAAGATCTCGAAAGAATGAGGAAAGATCTCGAAAGAGTTGGTTGTTGGACACAGTCATCACATATATTGTCAAACATTACTAGTAAAACTCAGAATACAACCACTGGTTTAGGGTACAGCGAGGAGTCATCAAAAAGGGAGCATATAGAGAAGGAACTGTGCAATCTCTATGGAAAACCCGAAAACTCTGGAGGCCAATGTCCAACAAAAAGAGCATACAATGAGAACAAACTATTTTAAACCAACCTCTATATGGACAAGAGAGATAGAAATTATTCTTTTGATCAAAAAGAGGGATTCAAATAAATAAGGAGAACTCATGTACATATCATGATGGACAATTCCAGGAAAAGGAGCTGGTATAGTTACGCATCAGCAGCAGGAACAAAATCAAGCATGACTCAACCTCAAAGGAATAACAATGGACTCAGAACTAATAGAAAAATAAGTGAATATGGCAAAGTCAGGTACCCAGTAACTCAAGCCATCCGAAGCTTGGAACGAGATACATCGAGCACATTAGGAAGAATGTAACAGGTTCACTTGGGCTATGCCTGAATGGACAATAAAAGATGTAATCCATTCTGTTGCGCAAAGAAAAAAACCCAAGCTAGTCTGGGTTCCTAAACCAACCACTAGTTCCCTTCGAATTGCCATGAAAGAGTGCAAGTGGCTCAACGCACAGAGCAGGATCAAGAAAAGACAGATAAAATAACTCTTTCTTGTGCAACAGCTCAAAGGAGGATTTGAGTACAGACGAAACACCGTACAAAGAAGGAATAAAGAGTCCACTAAAGGAACATAGATGAGTAAAGTATATTGAGCACACAGACAGGGGGGAAAGCATGAGAAATACGAGCGGAAGATCACTTTTCTAGGAGACCCTTGGGAAAAAGCATGATGAAAAGAAGACAAAAATGAGAGGGAATAGGTTGACGAAAGTGTTCAAATGATGCACTCAAATGAAACAAATGCTCAAACCAGGGTCAAGCTCATTCAACTAAGAAACGCAAGTGGTAGGGATCTATATTCCACAGCGCAAAGTCGGAGTTGTGCACATACTGAAAATTGAGTCAAGATGAGATTATAAAGATCCCTCCCAAAATGTGCACTTAAGACAGAAGACAAGATTGTGAAAAGTTAGGAATTAACACATCAGGTATGCACTCTTTCTATTGCAATCAAATTTATAAGTCGGGTCATAAAAAAACTTGGAATACATGTTCAACACGTCTGAGTCTAAGTCTAAGCTATCTTTAAAGGGAACTTGAGAAGAGCAAAAGGGGTGATCACTATCTCTCAGAAAACTGGATAAAATCAAGTCACCTTTTACCTACAAAGACTTCTCACATACCCTGGTCATAGCTACCAACACTACACCTACTCGCCTATTTAAATTAGCCACAAATTCCTCAAACATCACTAACACTTTCACCATTCGTCATAAAACCTAGCTGAAATATCATGTCTAGTTCCTCTTCCTCCTCTGATAACCCATTCTCATCCTCACACTCTCTTGGTTCCGATAACTCATGTTATGCCCTTCACTTCACCCTAATTAACCCACCCTTTCCAGTCATTCGAATATATAAACCGACTGAAAAGTTAAAAAGGAAAAGAGAAGTCATTAATGCTCATCGACGGGAAACCACTAGAAATCAAAGAACAAGGGCAAAAAGGAAAGAAATCAGGGACCAATTGGATCATCAAGAAAATGAGTTGCTAGATACTGCAAGCTCACACCACCTAATGTCCCTGAACAATTGAGAAAAATAGGAAAGAAGAAAGGAGAACACTCCGAAACTCGGTCCTCATGGATGATGGCAATGGAAAAGACGAAGAGTCCTCTTGGGAGAAAGGAAAGGAAAAGAATGGAGGCTCCACCAAAAAGGAAACAAATGGGAAGATGAACGGTGGTGGTAGAAGGAGAAGGCCGACAAAGATATATATCTCCCTTATATTCAAGCCATTCCCAAAAGAGAAATTCCTAGGTAATAGTCCTAGAGTAGTGAATCAACTCTGACCACGGTCTATTCCAAGTTGTTAGACCTATTTTATATTGTTGTAATCAAGGGATTATAGTTGTACTTGTTAATGTTAATGGAAAATTTTGTGCATCTTATGAATTTGTTCCTGTTTGTGTGATCTGAATCTTCTTCTCATGAAACTAAGTGACTAATTCTGCGAGCCCCAGTGGAATTAAGTATATATAAACTAATGGATCATTGACTTTGAAAAATAGCTTTATAATGACGCCAAAAAAATGGGAAGATTAATGAACTCATGCTAACCTGGTTTATTCTAACAAAGAAAGTCTGAAGTGCGAGACAATTAGAACAAGTTTCACAGTTGGTGTTTGTCATCATTATCGAAAAGGGGGAATTTGTTGGCATATAGCCATATGTCAATTTTGATGATTGACAAAGTGAACCCAAAGTGAATAAACTAGGGCTAGATACATGTGGTAGTAATTGACAAAGCAAGGATGTCACGACCCAACCGGAGGGCCATGACGGGCACCCGGTGCTAACCCACCCGGGCACCTCTTATCGTACATTTTCATTCACATCTAGGTGAGCCACATGGCTTACTCATAATTTACATACATTAATAGTGCTAATCTCGTTGGGCAACAACGCATTTATATCATCATCAACAACTATTCCCATATCCATATATACAGCCGACGAGGAAATCAAAATAATATACAAAATTTGAGCTGACAAGGCTAAAAGACGTCTACCCATACACAACTGTCTACGAGCCTCTAAGAAGAGTATGTAACATCATATAGGCGGGACAGGACCCCGCCATGCCCATATGTAGATGCACAAAAGAATAATACCTAAAAGCTGTAGCTTCGAATGAAATGGAGCTCCTCTATGTAGTCCCTAAAAAGAAATCTATGGATCAAGCCTGTCTCCCTGTCTACCTGCGCGCATGACGCAGCGTCCATAAATAAAAGGACGTTAGTACGAATAATGTACTGAGTATGTAAAGCATAATCAACATCATAGTAGAAGCATAAGAGACAGCACAAGAAATAGCATAAGATAGAAGAATCAGGAGGTGATAGAACCCTTTGTACCTCTAGTGGCCATCATCATGTTTACTTACTTGCCTTTCATAGGGACCTTCCATTTCTAGTGCTCTCTCATGTGTATATATATATATATATATAGTTGTATTTCTATTCGTATCATACCCGACTCTGAGGGTTTGGTGCTTCACATACCCGGCCATGACAAGGCTCTGTGATTATACATACTTGGCCCTACCAAGGCTCAGTGTTATCCGTACCCAACTGCAGTGGTGTGCGCGTGATAGGTATCATACCCGGCCATGTAAGCTCGCTGTTACATAACGGTCATACATACTTAGACACGTATACATGAAAGTCCATAAGTATCATCAACATCATTGCTATCATCGTCTCCGTTACATCTATCCTTAGAGGATCAACTATCATATAAAGGAGGTACTAGTAATGTGAAAGTATCGAGAATCATGAACTTTGGAAATCTTAGAGATAGAGTCATTTGGAAGACATTATGGAACTCATGACAAGATATATAGCAAAGGAACCATGCCTTAATGAAAGAAGGGTTAGACTTACATACCTCTTTTTCTTCTTAACTAATTAACGTTCACCGTCGAATCTTGAACAATCTACATTAGAAGGATTCATACCATAGTTAAGCCTTAATGATGCTCTTAAATTCAAACTAGAATAATTCATGATCTAATGAAAATTGGGCAGCCTTTCCCCTATTTTGTCAACTTCCACCATATTATAAAATAACTCCCAAACATCCATAATACACCCACAATATCATAATCAAGTAATCACATTCCCCTAAGCCTTCAAAATTCATCCTCATGTTCAACTTATACCAACAACCTCACACCTATTTTAGCACATTTTCATACAATGCTTCCTTATCACTATTACTACCTTCCATAACAATATTATATCCATATTATACTAAGAATCATGACTTAAGTTAGCTTACTACTCAAAAACATCATAAAAGTTACATTGAGCCCTCATTTTCTACTTTCTTCTTCTACCCAAGTTCTTCAACAACCAAGCATCCATGATAACATGAAATAAGAATGAAAACTAACCTTTTATCTCATGAGAATGAGCTTTGGAGCAGCTATCAACTTAGGTGAAAACCCTAGCCTCAATATCCAAGAATCTCTTGTAGTCTACTAACCCAAGGAAGCCATCTATCACATGAAAACTTTGATTCTCGCCTCTTGATCTTTGTTTTCTCTTGGATTGGGGTGGAATAAGCTTGGAGAAGGGTTTAGAGCTCTTAAGACTTGTGGAAAATGAAAAATAAAATAAAAGAACAAGAGCCCTCTATTTATACAAAAATAGAAAAATCAGCCCGATGGACTTATACGAGCCACTTATACGGTCCGTATAAGTGGTCCGTAAAACACCACCATGGAAAATTCCCTTTTTGTAAAGGTCGAGTTATACGGACCCCCTTTATATGGACCGTATAAAGTTATACGGACCGTATAAGTGGTCATATAACTCCCAGTTATGCGAAACTTTCTCTTGTTGATTCGTTTGACTTCTAATCCTCATGGAACCTTCTTGGCACTTACATAATACTTCATTAATCATACAATAGGCCCTATAGCATCCCCTCAAGATATTCTAAATAAACATTAGCTCAATTATAGCGAAAACCTTTCCGAACACGACTTATATTTCACTTCCTTCAACAAACTAAATTTCACATATTCGTATGACTTCAAAATCTTATGGTATGCTCCTTAAGTTATCTAATACTTCCCTTAATCTCGTAAGAATTTCATAATCACTTTAAGCTCACATTAGCCTATCCAAAAGGCAATAAGTTCAAAAATTTTCGAGGTGTAACAAAGGACTTGAGCTACAGCAGATGAGGAAAAGATGATAAAGTTCCAAGCAAGAAAGCACAGTAAAACAATACAGCATTGATCTAAGGCTTAGGCAAGCATTTGAGGAAAAGATAGTGAAGTATAAGTTTCAGACACCATAAAAGGCCTGAAATAGCAACCAAAGACAGGATGGACAGAACAGGTCCACAGACATGTTCCATTGCACAGCAGCAGAGACAGATGCAAACATACAAGTGCAAGAATTGAAAGAAATCAGAGAAGGAGGGATTGAGCCATCCACCATATGCAATAGATGAATGACCTATCAGCAGAGGTGAAGGTACTCAGACTCATGACAATGTTTAGAAGAAGTTATTCGACTAAAGGGTTTGCAGACAAAGCATGTGAATCAGGTTAACAGAAGAACCAGGTCTGTTCCATGACAAAGCAAGAACAAAATCAGAAGTCAAAGAATGGGTCTAGATTGAAGGCATGATTTATTACAGCAAGGGATAAATGCATGTGAAGAAGTGGAGAAGACCAGTTGCAGACACAGAGCTTATAGTTATATGAAACACGTTCGTCAACATGTTCCAACCAGGATCTCAGAAGCAGTTCAACGGCAGATAAAAAATGAAAGAGATTGGTGGAATAGGTACATGAACATGTTCTATCTAAGACAGTGCAGATATTCAGAGACAGATGAACCAGGTGGATGAAACAGGTTCATGAACATGTTCCAGGGCAAGTCCTACAACAACTAGGATTTATAGAATTATGGAAAGAACTTGGCGGTCAAGTATGAAAGATTCCTTGCCATAATTGTAGGTATTAGTAAGCCTTCTACAAGGAAAAGAAGCTGACTCAACAAAGAGAGAATCCAAGTACACACAAAGCCTACATGCGTGTCATTGATCGACTAGGAAAGGGTTTTGTTTCCAACTGACCTACGGAGCATAATGTTATGAAAACCCAGGTCTTTCCAAGAAGAAGTTTGAACACCCATAAAGAGAGAATTCAGAATATTGAGCGAAGAAGATATATCCAAGAATATTCAAGAATCCAAGGTTGCATCCCTATTACACAAAGAAGGATCGATGGAGCTGTTTTATTGAATAATGTTTCCCAGTTCCAAAGTCTAGATTTGTGAATTAGGTTTGGTTATCGAGTTGCATCTTTATCCGTTTATTAAGAAGGATAAACGTAGATACAAACCATTGTAACTTTAAGTACGAGTTTACTACTTGAAGATAGCTTGCTAGTCAGAGGTTGAGTAGCAAGGTTGTTGAAGGAATTAGGTTGCAGAGTTTGTATCTTAATTTGCAGTTGGCTCGTTATAGTAGTGGATTTGTTGGGGAAATCCTACAGGTATGTAGGTCGTGATTTTTATCACCTTTTGAGCCGGGTGGTTTTCACGTAAAATTATTGTGTCTTTCACCTTCCTGTTTGTTTTCATTCTGCAAACACATTTATGGAACAGGTTAGGTAATGTATTTTGTCCGCAGGCGAGAAGTAGGTATACATTAGGACAGACACTTAGGTCGTGCAAATCTAACAGTCATTTAATGGCTTGTTGAAATCTGAACGGGGACTACCCGTTACTGTAATGGTGAGAATGACTTTTATGCAACTTGTGTAGTGGTTCGTGACTATATCAAAGGCGGCCAAAGGATTTGCGGCAGACAATCTGAAATGGATGCCAAAACCAACACAACTATTCGAGTATCACATATATAAGTGTGAGCACCACTTAATGACTGAGTACAACCCGGCACAACGTATATTTGAAGTCACAGCAAGTGTGCGCCAAGGTCGCGGAGGTAACATTCATAATATTTGTGAGATGTCAAGAATATGCACATGCGGAAAGTGGAAATCATACCACATGCCATGTTCTCATGCCTTCAAGTGTTTTCAGACAATCGAAAAGGACGCCTCACAATATGTGGCTTCGGAATATATCATGGAAAACTATGCAAAGGTGTATGCCAGTCTATTCTACCCACTTGGTGACGATAGTTATTGGCCACCAGAGCCATTTGCTATGATTGCTAACAAAGCATTTATCCGTCAATTATGCCAGCGAGCAACCACCCGTATTTCCAATGAAACAGATATTCCAGTGGGGAGATACACTCGAAAATGCTCAATTTCCAATGATTTTAGCCATGATAAGCATAAGTGTTCCCTACAGGGTCGTGGTAAAAGTACCTCTCGTGGTGGAAGAACCTGTCATGGTGGAAGGACCTCTCATGGTGGCAAAACATCTCACGGTGGCGGCACATTGATACTCACAAATTTACACTTTTAATAGTGTAAAACGGACGATGTCAAATATAGTAACCCAACGAGGTTGGGGTCGAATCCCACAAAGAATATGGTGTGAAAAGTTTACTAAACAAGTATTATACTAATCTTGCGGTCCTAGTGTATTCCAGAAAAGGTTTGTGGACTAATTCTAAGTGACTAGAAATCTAAAGCTGTAAATATATGGATAAAAAGAGCCAAGGTTGTGTCCCCGTCAGATAAAGTGTATGATCATGGGTATCGATCTTGATATACTTCTAATGGATCGTTTGTATGGATGCACTTAACCTCTATGTGAATCTAGACTATTTCCCAATAATAAAAGATTATTTCTTTCTATGCTTTTTCCAAAGATAAGAAAGTATGCATGAAGAATTGTTAATTATGCCAAGTAAATTCCTCTTATTCCTAAGTGAATTTATTAAACAAGGGTTAAAGCCTTGAGTTCTTGTTATTTATTCTTACCTAACCCTAGCTATTCTCCCAAATAAACTAAAGTTTATGGCGTTAGCTAATGTTTGCAACCACTAACTATATGATGAAAACGAAGAACAAATAAACCCTAACAATCCATTATGCGTATATCCTTCACGATCCCCAATCACAACAGACTCATCCTTGGGTTCACAACCTTATTAAAGGTGTTTAGCTATCATGGCAACAAGAAAACAATAAAAGATTAAAAATTGCATGATTGAAATTGTGCAAAATCTTACGAATAAAACTGGAAATTAACTGAGTGTAATTGTCTTGAAATCCTTGAAAAGTAGCTAAGAACAAAATTGTCTCCACACAATGTTATATCCCGTATTTTGTACATTGGGACAATCCGAGTTAACCATGATAAGTTAGGGACAAGACTATTCCGGGATGCGAAGTCGAGACTTTTAACCACGATTTTGTTTTAAGACATAAGTTGCTTATGATTTTGTTGGCATGGAATATTAAGGAAAAGTTGGGGTTGAAAATGAATTAAAGAAAGTTGACAATTCATGAATTTAAGGGGCAAGTGGCCGGCCACATGGGTGTGGGCCAAGGGCCACATGGATGGCTACTATGAGTAAATAAAAGATGACCAAGTCAATCATAGTCTTCATCTTCAACACTTAAGAAAATTGTAGAAGCTTGGAGAAAAACTTGAAGACCATTCGGCCATGGTGAAAAAAAATTGAAGCCTTCAAATCTTGATCAAAAAAATATTTCCTTCTAGCAATTCAACCAATTGGAGGGTCCTCTTTAACGTGAGCTAGTTGTTGGAACAAACAAACCATTCATTTTATCAATCGCAAACCCTAGCCAAGTTGTGAAGTTAAGAAGAAAAGATAAGGTTTAATCTTCTTTTACATATGTTATGAATGATTTGTGTATGTTGTAGTATGTAAAAATGGATGAAACTCATGAAATACTGCATGTTGAAGTTGAGCCGTGTGCATGGCTTGTAGCCGTGTAGGTGTGTGTTGTGTGGGAATGATGAATTAATTCTATTTAGCATGTTTGGTTGTTGTAGTGTGTTGAAATGGATGAGAATCATGAAGTTGGCAAGTTAAGGTGGTGGCCGAATATGGCCTCCCTTGTATGCCAAGGGATGAATTAATTTTGTTTAGTGTTTTTGTCACACCCTAATTTTCGATAGGGCGTGATGGGCACCCGACCCTTACTTAAGGCCGAGCGAACTCGCAGACTCTCGTTAAACTCATAATCATGCTGGGCCCTTAAATCATGACAGAATGCATAAGGAAAACTTTTCGAAGAACAATATGCTTTTCATCTTTCTTAAATCAAATAAAATCTATAATCGTATGAAACCCGTAATGTAATACATAATGATACATCGGCTTATGGGGTCGCTTACAAGACTGACATATCATACATGACACTGTCTGCAAAGTCTCTAACATAACTCAAGGTACCATAACAAATATATACTCTGACTCGGCAGCACTCCGGAGGAAATGGAGCTCGCCAATCCCGCTGGAACATCTTCTACTGATATCTTCAGCTCATCTGGGTGTACCTGCGTGGCATGAAACGCAGCCCCCTAAGAAAGAGGGTCAGTACGGAATATGTACTGAGCATGTAAAGTAGGAAACACAGTAAGCGGGATCATACTGAAGGAAAGAGTATAGAAAATCATAAAACTTGCCTTTGAAAACATATCTCATGCATGTCAATGTCATAAAATCATCATATAAACGTATAGCGTGTCCCGTCCCTCTAGTGAGGGACTCGGTAAGTAAAATCATCATATGCATGAACATGTAACGTGCCCCGGCCCCTAGCGAGGGACGCGGTGAAGGAAATCATCATATGCCATCCTGGCCGCCTCCCCCATATCATCATATCATATAACGTGCCCCGGCCCTCTAATGAGGGACGCGGTAAATAACGTGCCCCGGCCCTCTAGTGAGGGACGCGGTGAACAATGCAGTGGAATTGCACGAATACATGCCCTGGCCCGGGACGCAGTGGAGGACATATTGAGCTTGGCACGAGCAGAGTAGTGAGAAACCATATGCACATAAATCATTTTCAGAGACTCAATGAAGTAATCTAAATGAATCGTCATTTGAAAATCGGGACAACAGTTATATCAATTACCTTATCAAATACCTTTCGGACGTCACTCGGAAACATATCAAACATCATAAGCATATTAAGGGACCGTAGGGGTCATAGTCATATACCAAGCCGATCCGAGTCCTCCTCGGAAGGTTACGGACATTATTCACATTAGGACTTTCTACGAACATATCGAAGCAATCCGAGCCCTTCTGTGAAAGTTGCAGTCGTTCGTAGTTCCGGAATCATTTAAGAACAAAACTCTTGTGAAAACAAAACTTTTATGCAACTTTTGAAACTTACTCATACAAGAAAAACATAAGAACCATAATTCGACTACATTAAGAATACGGGTATCAAGAAGCAAATAAGAATCATAGACATGCTCGGATCGCAAGAATAGATTTACCTCGAGACTTGTGTCATAACTTACTTTCAACTAAGACATGCCAAAAGAAAGAAAGGTTGAGCTTTACATACCTCGTTCGCTTCCTACGCTAATCAAACTTAAGTCTCGGGCTTCCAACAATCTACAACAACGTCATTAGGCATCAACCATTAGTCATAAACACTTAAGAATCCAATTCCAAGCCATCACTTATTTACAGAAATTTGGGCAGCATCTCCCCTACAAACCCAACATCCCCGAGAATTCAACTCGGCTAAATCTTCAGCAACAATACCAATAACCATGTAAACAACATCAACAACAGATTCAAAATCATTCCAAACAATCCGTCCAACATACCATAGAACCCGAAACCACCCATTTCCATAGGGACAACAACAACACATTCCTTTCTTCCAAATTCATAAACTATATCAACAATTCCATACGTTAGCAACATCATTTTCATCAATACGAGAAACTATATTGAAATCACATTATGTTCTAAATCATCCCACAACAATTGCAACTCCAACTTGAATCATTAAACCCTTATTCTTGCCATAAAATTCACAACAACAACAAGCAAAATATCAAGTGGCATCAATTCATCCTTACTACACAAATGGTCCATCCACACGGCCACAATTTCCACACCATAACTTCATGAATTCCATTCATTTTCACACTCCACAACATACACAAACCATGCATAACATATGAAAAAGAAGATTGAACCTCACCTCTTCCACCTAGTTCCTCCCTCGGCTAGTGTGAAGAATCGCAAGGACGAACGCTTTGCTCGCTTCAACAACCACTCCATGTTGTAGGGGACCTTCCAATTAGTAGAGGGACAAGGAGAAAATAATTTTTCCCTTCAATTTCCATGGACCAAGTTCGGCCAGCCCATGGCCGAACTCCCCCTCCTCTCTTTCTCCATCTTTCTTGAATTTTCTAAAGTTGAAAATGATGAGTTGTGCCTTGTGTTGTCACCATTTATACATACATATATATATATATATATATATATATATATATATATATATATATATATAAATATATGCACATGGCCGGTCATGCTCCCCTTTTTTTCTCCAATTTTCTAGAATTTTCCTAAGTCACAAAAGATGAATTTGTGGTCTTGCTTAGTCACTCCATGCATATATATATATATATATATATATATATATATATATATATATATATATATATATATATATATATAGCTCCCACAAATATGAAATGAGCACATGTACCATCTCTTGGCTCAAGACAATTGGCCAACTATGGGTGGGGCCTACTCCAACATGCACGGCCACCTTGGCCTTTTGGCCATTTCATGAAAAAAAAAATTCCAACTTCTAGCCCTTAGTTTTTCCTTATTCCAAGTTTACCCTTAATGCTCCATACCAATAAAAGATAGGTATGCAACTTATGCATTCTTAACAAAACCGAAAAAAAATATAACCTTGTCCTTAACTTTCCGCAACTTACTCGGAATATCCCATTGTACAAAATACGGGATATAACATCCTCCCCCCCTTTGGAACATTCGTCCTCGAATGTTCAACTGGTATCTTAAGGTCTTCTAAGGATCTTGGGGGGTTTCCTTTATCACCACGGCATGCAATCTCGTCTATCGATTATATTCCTTCTTCATTTTCTCTTCAGCCTCTCAAGTCGTCTCCTCCCTGCTATTGTTCCACCACACGAACTCGGACCCATATAATCGTAACACAAGTACCTATGACTTTGCGTCTCATTGACAATACCTTCAACAGATCCCAATGTACAGGAATTACGGGGTGTAATACCCTTTCCTCCTTGGGAACAGTTATCTCCCCTCATCATTTCTCCCATTTGTGCCTAACTCTTATTCTGTACACGAGGAATCTTATGCTATCTCTGTGTCATTCAGAACACACTACTCCTACATAATCCTTCTCTTATTTTCAAAACGTATTCTGTTTACCTACGTCTATCTGTATCGTACCAGTCATCTTCTAGCACTCATTCTACCTTGTTTCTCATCTCCCTATAATTGGTCTTTCACAGTCCCGTCACTCATGGCGCTCGTGTCCTCCGTCGTACCCGTTATAACCTATCACTACACTGTTGTTTCGCTTTCTCCTTATTCCTTCTTTCCGTTAATTCTTTCCCTTCACCGACCTAATCCGCCCATCCTACGCGATCCCTTATGGTTTCTGCCCGCTCCGCAGATTCTAATTTTCTTTAAATTAATCTAGCTTCTCATTTGCCTCTTACGTCTGAATTTGTAAGACTTTCAGAAAACTTCCCAGGGGGTCACCCATCCTAAAATTTCTCTCACCCCAGCACGCTTAACCTTGAAACCTTAATAAAGTTCGATGCGTTATGCTAGTACGATCGCGTCCACCTCACCGCATGACCCTCGTCATATAATCTGGGGTAAGTTGAGGTCTTAACATATTCCAAAACGTCCTCACAACACGTCTCATCAGCTGTTTTATCCATACATTCCTACTAATCACAATTCTCTTTTCTCTGTACCCTTATCTTAATCGTACCATTACTCCCTTGAACTATAAGCTCATCATATATTTTTTTTTCTCCTACTCATCGACTCAATCGATGCCTACACTCCATCCAATCCTACCAGACCTACCAGCCCTTTCTAAATCATCTCTTAGTATCACTAATCCGTTCCAAATTCCTTATTACCATATCCCCATCGACCTCCTATTTGCTATTATCACCAATCCCACAATTAACTTATTCCTCTAGGGCAGCCATACTCATAGCTCAGTCAAATCCCATCGTTACTGTTGGCACGGCCTTTCCCAAACATATTCCAAACTTATATCTTATTCTCGTAGCATTTCCAGAAAAATTTCGGCAGAGTTTCTTCTATATTTGTTACTATCTCAAGACACACGCACGCAGGAAATACCAACAATGCCTCACAGGGCCATCACATGTATATATATATCATATCATATCACGGCCACACAGGGCTCCCAGTATCAACAATAGCATGAAAATGATTAACTTACCGTACGTCCAATTCAAAGCACCGTTACACACTTTCTTGTTTACTTTCCCTTTCGCTTTTCAACTTTACACTTCAATCGTGTCAATACCGTACTCGACATATACCTTTCGTACCTTTGCTTACCTGCGTGCTTGGTAACTTCCAATATCGTCAGTCACCTTCTTCGATCGATGTCATTCTTCTGCTGAAATCGAAGGTTAGTACAAGAAATCCCATTTCCTATGACTTGGCTCTATGGCACGATCTAAGAGGTGAAAGAGGAGTAACCACCCTAGATGCCCCGTAGCCTCCTGTTTATAAATGTGGCCGGCTTCACACCATAAACGAACTCTCTGGACACGACTTTGCGAGACAACCCTAGGACGAATCGCTCCGATACCAATTTGTCACACCCTAATTTTAGATAGGGCGTGATGGGCACCCGACCCTTACTTAGGGCCGAGCGAACCCGCAGACTCTCGTTAAACTCATAATCATGCTGGGCCCTTAAATCATGACAGAATGCATAAGGAAAACTTTTCGAAGAACAATATGCTTTTCATCTTTCTTAAATCAAATAAAATCTATAATCGTATGAAACCCGTAATGTAATACATAATGATACATCGGCTTATGGGGTCGCTTACAAGACTGACATATCATACATGACACTGTCTGCAAAGTCACTAACATAACTCAAGGTACCATAACAAATATATACTCTGACTCGGCAAAGCACTCGGAGGAAATGGAGCTCGCCAATCCCGCCGGAACATCTTCTACCGATATCTTCATCTCATACGGGTGTACACACGCGTGGCATGAAACGCAACGACCCGAAGAAAGCGGGTCGGTTTTAATATGTACTGAGCATGTAAAGTAGGAAACACAGTAAGCGGAATCATAATGAAGGAAAGAGTATAAAAAATCATAAAATTTGCCTTTGAAAACATATCTCATGCATGTCAATGTCATAAAATCATCATATAAACGTATAGCGTGTCCCGGCCCTCTAGTGAGGGACTCGGTAAGTAAAATCATCATATGCATGAACATGTAACGTGCCCCGGCCCTCTAGCGAGGGACGCGGTGAAGGAAATCATCATATGCCATCCTGGCCGCCTCCCCCATATCATCATATCATATAACGTGCCCCGGCCCTCTAACGGGGACGCGGTAAATAACGTGCCCCGCCCTCTGAGCGAGGGATGCGGTGAACAATGCAACAAATTGCACGAATACATGTCCTGGCCCGGGACGCAGTGGAGGACATATTGAGCTTGGCACGAGCAGAGTAGTGAGAAACCATATGCACATAAATCATTTTCAGAGACTCAATGAAGTAATCTAAACGAATTGTCATTTGAAAATCGGGACAACAGTTATATCAATTACCTTATCAAATACCTTTCGGACGTCACTCGGAAACATATCAAACATCATAAGCATATTAAGGGACCGTAGGGGTCATAGTCATATACCAAGCCGATCCGAGTCCGCCTCGGAAGGTTACGGACATTATTCACTTTAGGACTTTCTACGAACATATCGAAGCAATCCGAGCCCTTCTGTGAAAGTTGCGGTCGTTCGTAGTTCCGGAATCATTTAAGAAAAAAACTCTTGTGAAAACAAAACTTTTATGCAACTTTTGAAACTTACTCATACAAGAAAAACATAAGAACCATAATTCGACTACATTAAGAATACGGGTATCAAGAAGCAAATAAGAATCATAGACACGCTCGGATCGCATGAATAGAGTTACCTTGAGACTCGTGTCATAACTTACTTTCAACTAAGACATGCCAAAAGAAATAAAGGTTGAGCTTTACATACCTCGTTCGCTTCCTACGCTAATCAAACGTAAGTCTCGGGCTTCCAACAATCTACAACAACGTCATTAGGCATCAACCATTAGTCATAAACACTTAAGAATCCAATTCCAAGCCATCACTTATTTACACAAATTTGGGCAGCATCTCCCTTACAAACCCAACATCCCCGAGAATTCAACTCGGCTAAATCTTCAGCAACAATACCAACAACCGTGTAAACAACATCAACAACATATTCAAAATCATTCTAAACAATCCGTCCAACATACCATATAACCCGAAACCACCCATTTCCATAGGGACAACAACAATACATTCCTTTCTTCCAAATTCATAAACTATATCAACAATTCCATACGTTAGCAACATCATTTTCATCAATACGAGAAACTATATTGAAATCACATTATGTTCTAAATCAGCCCACAACAATTGCAACTCCAACTTGAATCATTAAACCCTTATTCATGCCATAAAATTCACAACAACAACAAGCAAAATATCAAGTGGCATCAATTCATCCTTACTACACAAATGGTCCATCCACACGGCCACAATTTCCACACCATAACTTCATGAATTCCATTCATTTTCACACTCCACAACATACACAAACCATGCATAACATATGAAAAAGAAGATTGAACCTCACCTCTTCCACCTAGTTCCTCCCTCGGCTAGTGTGAAGAATCGCAAGGACGAACGCTTTGCTCGCTTCAACAACCACTCCATGTTGTAGGGGACCTTCCAATTAGTAGAGGGACAAGGAGAAAATAATTTTTCCCTTCAATTTCCATGGACCAAGTTCGGCCCCCATGGCCGAACTCCCTCCTCTCTTTCTCCATCTTTCTTGAATTTTCTAAAGTTGAAAATGATGAGTTGTGCCTTGTGTTGTCACCGTACATACATATATATATATATATATATATATATATATATATATATATATATATATATATATATATATATATATATATAAATATGCACATGGCCGGTCATGCTCCCTTTTTTTCTCCAATTTTCTAGAATTTTCCTAAGTCACAAAAGATGAATTTGTGGTCTTGCTTAGTCACTCCATGCATATATATATATATATATATATATATATATATATATATATATATATATATATATATAGCTCAATAAATATGAATGAGCACATGTACCATCTCTTGGCTCAAGACAATTGGCCAACCATGGGTGGGGCCTACTCCAACATGCACGGCCACCTTGGCCTTTTGGCCATTTCATGAAAAAAATTCCAACTTCTAGCCCTGAGTTTTTCCTTATTCCAAGTTTACCCTTAATGCTCCATACCAATAAAAGATAGGTATGCAACTTATGCATTCTTAACAGAACCAAAAAAAAATATAACCTTGTCCTTAACTTTCCGCAACTTACTCGGAATATCCCATTGTACAAAATACGGGATATAACAGTTTTGGTTGTTGTTGTTATGGATTCCATGTTGATAATGAGAGTTTAATGATTCAAGTTGAAGTTGTAATTGTTGTGGGCTGATTTGGAAGTTAACGTGATTGTAGTGTAGTTTTTATATTTATGAGAATGACATTGTTAAAGTATGGATTGTTGGTGTAATTCATGAATTTGGGAGAGAGGAATGTGTTGTTGTGTTGTTCTCGGGTTTGGGGTGGTTTCGGGTGAAATGGTGCTTTGGTTGGGTTGTTTTGAATATTGTGCGGATTGTTGGAAGTTTTCTTGAATATGGTTTGAATGGTTTCGGATTAGTAATTGAACGTGTGAGTATTGGTGTTAGTTTGATTATATGTGGTCGAATTGTATGTAATGGAATGTTGTTGAATTAAGTAGAAAAGAGTTATTAACGTTAGAATGCGTTTTGAATTGATTATTGATGTTATTAGTATGGTTATTGGTATTGTTGTTGATAATTTGGCCGAGTTGAATTCTCGGAGATGTTGAATTTATAGGGGAAATGCTGCCCAAATTTATGTAGATTAAGTACTAGTTTGGAATTGAACTCTTAAGCGCCTATAGCTAATGTTTGGTATCAATGATGTTGTTGTAGATCTTGGGGAGCCCGAGACTTAGGTTTGGACTAGCTTTGAGAGCGGACGAGGTATGTAAAGCCTAACCCTTCTTTCTTTTGGCATGTCTTAGTGGTAAGTAGGCTATGATATGAGCCTCGGGGTAATTCCATTCTTAAGATCCGAGCTTGTATATGATTCTTATTCGCTTCTCAATGTTGGCTCTCTTAATGTAGTCGAATTAAGGTTCTTATGTTTTTATATGATTGGATTTCAAAAGTTAAATAAAGAATTTTGTTCTTAAAAGAGTTCATAACTACGAACGATCGTAACTTTCATAAACGAGCTCGGATCGCTTCGAAACGTTCGTAGGAGATTCTATAACGAATAACATCCCCAAACTTTCATAAGAGGGCTCGGATTGGTTTGATACTTGTCCGTGGGCCCCCGAGACTCTTCTATGTTTGGTTCTAACGACTTTTTGAAAAGAACTTAATGTGACTATCGTCTTAACCCTCGAGTATGGATTATTTACTTATCTATTGAGTTTATGATAATGATTTTATGCATATGGTTGTTACATTCTTTCACCGAGTCCCGGGCCGGTTATGTCGTCGTGCGCACTATGTTATATTCCGGTGTTATGCTGTGTTATGGTTCATCGAGCTTCTCGCTAGAGGGCCGGGTTCCATTTATAGTTGGTGTTATGCTGTGTTATGGCGTTATGATGCATTATGGAGATATGTCGGGTTACGGAGATATGAAATCTTCTGGTGTTATGCTGTGTTATGGCGCCAAATGACGGGGTGGCGACCATGTTCCCTGAGCCCCATGCATGATTTGTGTTTTGAAACTAAACATTTTGGTATTTTGCACATCGTACTTATTTACTACACTTCTTGTTCCTTGATTCGCGTTTCTCGTATTTCGCTTTGCATACTCAAGATATATTCGTCTTGACCCCTTTTCTTCGTGGGCTGCGTTTTTCATGCCAGGGGCCGTACGCCCATTTCGGTGATCCGCCGCCTTAGGACACCTACTCTGCAGGCTGGAGTGCTCTCGTTCCGGGGCCTATATTTTGGTATATACTCTTCCATTGCATATGTATATATTTATTCGGGGCACGCGCGGGGCCCGTCCCGTCATATGATTGTTTTGTCATTCGTAGAGGTCCGAGACATATATGTGGGTTGTGCATACTGTACGTGTGTGTTCGTATGTTTTATGTTTTAGCGGTCCCTTTCGTTGTGGCGTAAAAATTAGTCGGCTTGCGTTTATATATATTTTGGGACGTTACGCCTTATGGTAGCCTTGCTGGCTTCTGTGATGTACAGATTTGTGTATATGATAACCTGAGACTACGTATGATCTCTGTATATGTGTATAAGGATTTGTATGTCGATTTTGGTTAATGAACGTGTACGGGTGCCCAGCTCGGGCACCAGTCACGGCCTACGGGGTTGGGTCGTGACACACAAGTCTCAAAATTCAGAATTTCAAAAGTATGAAAGTGATAAAAACATTCAAAACCCTATTGGCTATTTATAAGAGTCAAATCCTTCTTCACAATACGGAACAAATCATGTCACCCTTGCGGAAAGAGTACGGACGTACATTGGGGGTTTTGAAAATACGGCCTCCCCTATTCAAAAACCCAAAAAACATCTTTCCCCCAATTTACCTCTTTTCTTTCCCAAACCCCCTTTTTTTCTTTAAATTTTTACCTGAGTGGTTTTATTCCCAACCAACCAAATTATTTTGTTTACAATTTTCGATTTTTTTTTTTTTTTTTTTATTTTTTTTTTTTATATAGCACTACCCTCAATCTCCCAAACAAACTCCCCCCCCCCCCTTTTGTTTTTAACATCTACTCCCCATTTAATTCACCCAAATTGGTTTTGCCCCCCTCTCGTAGCTCAAGGAGGGGAAAGGGGGTGAAGATTGATTGATTTACAAAGGTGGTTTTATAATCGTTTGGGAAAACAA
>NC_081349.1:65892006-65912234 GCF_029784015.1 Lycium ferocissimum
AAACAAAAATATCAAAATAGGAAATATTAAATTGAAGACTATCCAGAAAAAGTCTCATTTTTCTAACAAAAGCAATACTAACAGAACAGAGCAAAAAATTCAGAAAATAAGTTCCACTCCAGATCCAAATATATGAAGACATACCAAAGAGAGATCCATCGGAACTCCATAGGATTCGATTGACTGAGATATGCTGATCTTCAGTTATACTTTGCTGAACAATTATGGAAACCACCTTTGGTTACAGTAAGAAACAACTTTTTCACTTTCAAATATCAGTTATAAATGGTCATACCAGAAATGCATATGAAACAGCTTTTCCTGTCCAGATCATCCAGTTTCTTGAAAACAACTTTTCTTCAGAACTAACATCCCACAGCTCTACGCCTCCAACACTGTCTCCAACTGCAAAATAACATCGTCACTAGCAATGAGTTTCAGTATTCAGAAACTTTATCACAAATATATCAGTTTGCGAACTATAAATTCCTTCTCGATGAGAAACCTATCAGAAGAGTCTGTTGAATAAGGTGAAAATCCATTGTGGTTGGAGAACAGCCGACCTTTAAAACGCGTTCAACGGCCTTAGGAAAGTCGTCAGAGAGGTTAGACGACGCATCCTAGTTTTGACAAGGAACAGTGGTGGATAACACCTACTGCATGAATATAAGTACTTAAATAATTCAAATTTACTGATAGGCAACTAAACCATCAAATGAGGATACCTCTTAAATTGGGAGAATAGAATAACAATGTATGTTCAAAGTACTTCACCTCATTCATACCCCCTGTAGAGCTTACACCATATAAATTACCAGAATCCTGAACAGCCTTCAAAGTTGTAGCTAACAAGAACAGCCAACAAAACAAGAGCGACATTATTGTTTAGCAATATATAGTAATTCAACTGCATAATAGGTTCATCAGGTTTCCTAGATCAGCAGCCTCACCAGAACCAATGTCATCAAATACAATGGAAGAATTGAAGAACATTTGTGGAAAAGCTGGTTTTGCAACCGGTATGGTTTTGCTAGGCTGATGAAGAAGAATTCAAATATTAGTGGAAATGTCTCCTGCAAATGTGAAGTACTGCTATAATATAAGAAACACTTCCAAATAAGTTACCCTTGGCCTTTTCTTAACCAATTGATCTTCAGTTTCGAGACACTTATGATCCATGAAGAGCGCCTTGATCTCTAGTTCTGGCTGAGGATTTTCACAATTAATATGCTGCCAGTTCAAGCTGTATATATTGAGATGATATCAGCTCTTTGCAAACATCCATAAAGGTATAAAAAGGAAATTCAGACATTATCGAGTGCATCAGACGAAGGAAAGGAGAAAAAAAAAAAAAAAAAAAAAAAAAACACTCAGGTTAATTAGATTATATTGTAGTTGGTGGAGTTTCAAGTAGTCAATGAATAAGCGGATTACAGAAAAGAGAGAGAAGACAACAAACAGTAAGATACTACCTTTGATTAATTAGACGGCGCAATCTTGACTTGTCTAATTCTGGAAATTTGACTCTCCCCTGAAACTGTGGACTTGATTCAATGACAGCCTTAAGTTTCTTCATCATGTGTTTCCTAGAAGATATTATGTCTCCATAAATTGCAAGAGGAGCATATTTTCTGCGCATAAAATTAACAATAATCAAGAGTTTCTTGTCAGGCGCCTTACTTGTACAATTCTATCACCTAGATAATCACAATTGATAATCAGTTAATCCAACCTGAAGGCATCCAATGTAAGAAGCTGAGCCATCTCTCTACGAAGCTCTTCATTTGACTCGGCAAACACTTTAAGATCTTTCGATAGGATGTCTAGAGCAGTAATATGATCTTGCCTATCACCGGAATCAATTATATATAAGAACTTTAT
This sequence comes from Lycium ferocissimum, assembly GCF_029784015.1. NCBI lineage: Eukaryota > Viridiplantae > Streptophyta > Magnoliopsida > Solanales > Solanaceae > Lycium > Lycium ferocissimum. The sequence goes on from NC_081349.1 coordinate 65,893,888, forward strand.
CCAAACTTTTGCCTCAGAAAAATGCATATTACATCTGAATTCTAATAATCACAAGATTACCTGTCGAATGCCTCATGGAACTTTTGTTTCCTTATCTCGAAATACATTTTTAATGAATATTTATCGTCACTGACACCAGTGAAACTTGAAAGATAATTTTCAGTCTCATCCCAATTGCCACTAAGCACCGGAGCTTCAAAACGTTGCATGTCAAAAAAGAACCCCGTCTCCTGCTCTAACCTATTTCACAATTTTACAATTCCGATAAAAATACACAAAATGATTCTTATTCACCCTGGAAAAAAAAGAAGTAAAATGGAACTCACATGTGAGCAGTTTTTGTGAGGTTCTCCTCATTGCAGAACTGCAATATCAAGAATATAAGGTCTTTACTGAGAGACATAGTCAATTGAGTTCTTCTCTTCCCTTCAAAACCTTCAGATAATCAGAGCGATCAGTATAGTGTATGACATGTGGCTCTACGGTAAACCAATAGTTTTTGTTTTGACCCTGTATATGTACCAAGAAATATCTATAACTAATTTGATTGTAAACACCATGATTATTATATATCAACTCGAGATCATTGTAGGAACTCATAGACTTCAAATCTTGAATCTGCCTCTAATTGAATGAGTGTTAAACTAGACAGGTCAAGCTTGCAGATGTAAACACAGAAGAGAGGAAAACAATAAAATGAGCCAGATAAGAAAGGTTCTCAATCATCCAATTGCACAAAGTTGAAGAAAATTCAAGAAACCGGGCTACCAAATAACAAACGATGAACACTTGATCAGATACCATCCACAGTCTTCTTTCACTTCTTTTGTCCATCAAATCAAATTGGAGAGAGAAGAACTTAAAAGACTCAAAAAACTTTTGGAAAGGAAAAAGACTGAACATACAGAATGTAATTATGAAAAGTGACCACAAGTTTTTCAAAAAAAAATCAAACAAATATCCATTGTGTGACAATTTAAATGTCTTAATTTAGTTAGGCACAAAATTTAAGAAATAAAAAAATACTTTTGAATTTTGTAATCCTAAATTAAAGACGTTTATAATATATTAAAATGTCTTTTAAATCTTATGATTATAAGCTTGCCATGTAGACTATTTAAATTGTTAACTTACTCAATAATACTTTTTTTGGACAGGTAAAAAGAAAAATAAGATACTTAAATTGAGACTGAGGGAGTAATCAGAAAACTGAGCCTAACCTACTTATCTATAAACCTTTGCTAGTACTGTGTAAAAGAATGAGGAAAGTTGGAAGATAGTAGTTTCTTTATATATAGAGAGAGAGAGACTTGAGATGAATAAGTTAGTTTGCTTATTATCTATGACACACGAGCTTTGTACATTTTGTTTGTGTGTTTGAAATGGAATTTCTGTTCGGGTATGGTTTTTTTTTTTTTTTTTTTTGAATTATTTAAAAACAATTGAAATTAATATAGAAAAAGAAAGAAAAACCATGCAACTATATAATCCAAATATGGCATGTAAATTAGGGCTCTAAAATTGTTCTTTCTTAGTGGTCTAAAAGAGAAAAGCATCAAATGAAATATCTTGTAATTCAAGAAAAGCCATTTTCTCTTATTTAAAAACCTGATTCATTTTTATCACAACATCTCAACGGTCACTTTGCTTCTGCAAGGTGCTCAAGAATAAAAATCCTATAAAATTAAAGGGGAATCACATGGTCATAAAATAGCTTTTAAATGAAACTATATCATCATATCATATAATACTAAAAGTGGGAAGCTCTTACCTTCAAAGTTAGATTACCATTTTGCCCCTACAGTAAATCAAAATTATTCAAAATGTAATAAATAATTTAATTAAATATTAAATAGTACTCATATTTTCATTGCATGAAAGTTGAATCACACGTTTAGAGCATTAATAAATTTTCCACCCACCCTACATTGATCAAAACCGAATAAAATATCTAATTAATAGTAGCAATATTTAAAGTACATCATGGGTGAGTGAATAAGAAGTTCATTAGTCCAACTTTAATGATCCACATTCACTTCTCCCTAAATGTATGAGCATGAAACGATAAATGTGGAGGACATCCTTAACGTGGAGGATTATTCAATCTGCTAGTGTGTGCGTGTGTCTATATATAGATATAAGTAGGGACATTTTCTTCTTTTAAACTGAAAACCCTAAACCTAAACGCAATTTCTCCTTCTTGGTAAGCGTTCAATCGTGAATTTATCATCAACGGCAGCCGGAGTCAAATGGATAAAAAAGATCAAGATACTGATCAATCATCCGGAAAGCTTCATATCCTTTCCGGTGCAAGCGTCGCCAAAGGTTCTTTGCAAGATGACGAGACCTTTGCTTGAAGTAGCCTAATAATTTGATATTTGTGAGTTGTTTTGTTTCATTTAAGAATCTTGAACGAAACTTTTTGATAATTGCTATCAAGCGCTGAAGTAGAGAAAAAGATTTTATTAAAGATAAAGAATAAATATTTTGGGTTAAGCAATTAATGAAATTGGTAAAAGTTAGCTCATGTGATAGCAGCGAGGTTAGGAGATCCCAAATTTAAAGTTGAATATTAGAAGTGCGGAAGCAAAACTATAAAAGAACCTGGAAAACTAGAAATAAAGATATGGAAATTCTAGAGGACAATCCAAGAATCTCCAAGAATGAGATGTTCAAAAGTCTTGAGAAGATCCAAGTAACAACATATAGATTTATGAGAAGAAATCTAACGCCTTTGCTTAAGAAAATGAACTGAAATGCAGATCTTGACCGCTTTATGAGTAACTTAAGACCACAATTTGTATGTAAAATTAATTGCCTTCTAAAGAATATCATAAATAAATCAAAGATATCACAAGAAGAAATTACCTTATACCTTGAATAATGAAACTAGTAAAAGCAAAACACAAGCCACAAATGTTCAAAGGACTCTCAATGTTATTATCAATAGTGTAATGTCTCTATAATGAAGAAAAAACACTCCTATTTATAGGAGGAAAATGTAGTTGCCAGCCCTGATAAAACTATCACGACCCAAACCGATGAGTCGTGACGAGTGTCTGACCTCTAGCGACCAAACACCCCTATACTCATATCTGAATCTTACTAAACATCAAGGGCCCATAATGGCATAAACTGATCTTATAAAAGGGAAACATCAAAATTCTGTACAATCTGCAAATATACACAACATGCGGAAGAACAGTGCAAGCCAGCTAGGCTGCTATATATACTATACACAAAAGAATAGAAGCCGACAAGGCTATATCATCTGACTACTACATATAACTTTCTACAGACCTCTACTGGAATGAAAGCTGTAGAAAGGACGGGATAGGGCCCCGTCATACCCATATGCATACACATCTCAAAAGGGTGGCATACCAAAACTGATTGCAGCTCCGGATCGAATGAAGCGTCGACCACCGCTAGATCTAGAGGTCCTACCGAGCCGGACCACCGTCCGACTACCCGTACCGCGGGCATGAACGCAGCCCCCCGAGCAACGGGGAGTCAGTACGGATAATGTACCGAGTATGTAAGGCATAAGAACAACAGATATAGTTAATAATCATGGATAAGATTTGAACTCATAAACTGAAATGACTAACTGCATGTACTTGTATGAACTAGTATTTTCCTGTATCTGCACAAATCTGTATAACTGACAATGCCTCTGTGGGCACATGATATGCATGCTCATGCCTATCAATGAAGGTCATACATCTATATATGTGTGCGTATATAACGCTTTGTATATGTGTGTGTATAACGCCTGTAAAGCCTCTATGGCATCTCATCATATCATATCGGCTCCTCTGCGACCATAATCGATATCATCATCATAGTGATAATGCGTATATAACGCTTATATCTCTTTTCATACTTTACATATATCTAATATTCGCGTATATAACGCCTTCTGGTCACGGGTCAAATGTGCATAAGTATATAATGAATGTAATGCATGATTAAACTATATGCATAGAGCTGGCTACATAAGACTGGGCTCATGAACAGAAGGATCACTCATAAACTAGATACATGAACATCAAAGACTGAAGGACTTCTAATGCTTCTAAGAGTAGAGTAATATGGGAGCTCTCTTACTCGCTCGTTGGATCATATCATAGGGTCATGCCAAAGGAAGGAAAGGATGGCCTTAACATACCTTGAAGTATACTCAATCATCCAACTTCTACCTCTCGAACTTGCAAGTCTACAATTAAGATAACATAGGGCTTAATTAGGCTATTTGCCTCGCTTACTAACCATCTTTAAATACATATAGAGCTTAACAATTTATGGGCAACATTTCCCTTATAAGCTTAACAACTCTTCAACTTCTCATTCGATCCAATATCAACCACAATACCCACAACACGATGACAACACATATATATATCAAAATATACTTAAATCCATTTTCAATCATCTCTTAAAATAACCCCAAGTCACTACCTTGCCCTTTATCAACTTACCACTTCCACAAATATCTTCTCTTTATTTAGAATCACTAAAAATCTTGATAATAAACTCAACTACGAGGGTAGAAATCATTTACATACCTTAAGGGGTCAAAAATCCCAAGAATCACTTCAACTTCAACTCTCTAAGCTTTATAACCTTGAAGAAACCCTAGGAGCAACCTTCTCATTCACAAGCTCGGGTTTACGAGGTTTGGGTCTTGTCAAATCTTCACTAATATGATGAAAAATATTGAGAGAGAAAATATTAGGGTTTTTCTGATTTGGAATGGAGGAAAATAAGAAATAAGGTCGTGGCTCCTATATTTATACTTGGAAGCTAAAAAGCTACAGCGGTGCGGTTCGACGAGTGGGTCGACGGCCCGTTAATGTGTCGACTGTCCGTCGACTTGCTCCGTGGACCTGCGCCTGCAGATGCAAGGCTGCGGGACCCTGTCGACGCCACACATCGACGGTCCGTCGACCATGTCGATGACCCGTTGACGATGACTGGTGTTCTGTAGATTTTTCTGATTCAGTTCAGATCGCGTCGATTTGATTCGTTCAACTTCTAACTCTATAAATTGCCAGGAATATCTGTTGGTACCCTTGTACACGGGGTAAGACACTTTCTACCTTCAAACTCGGGATCGGATCCCTGTTCCAAAGGCATACCGGGCTAGGAAGCTATAGGTTCTACCACTACGAAAATGAGGGGTGTAACAAAAACCCTAAAAAATGAGACAGTTAACTAGAATAGCAACCCGTTATGGTCCAAAACTTAAAGGCATAATACATAAACATGCCCTCAAACTTGGCCTCAGCTGCCAAGTACGCCCTCCAACTTTAGGTGTGCATAAGTAGGCACCTCAACTCGTATAAAATTGAACACGTAAACACAAATACTAACATGGCACATAAATTTTGATGGTTTCTAGATGATCATTTTGTAAGTCGGAGTGTGCAACTGACAAAGTGGAGATAAGTTGAGGTGCCTATTTGTGCAACTCAAAGTTGGATAGTATACTTTCCAGCTGAGTCCAAGTTTGAGGGCATGTTTATGTATTATGCCAAACTTAAAATAACCCTATTCTTTTTACTTACCCAATTTAAACATTTATGTTTCATACTTTACTTTTTATAGCCACTCCTTAAAAAATCCTAATCTTCTCATACCTATTTCTCATAATTTCATATCTAACATTACTCTTTTTAACCCTAACACTTTATTGCTGCTGCCGCCACTTCTTCTCCTTCAACTACCGTCATTGATTCCTTCCTTCTCCTTCACCTTCATCACCGGTGCTCTTACATAAATAGAAAAGGAATTTCATGATGAAATAAGAAATAGTTAAATGGTCTATTTTCTGGAAGTATGAAGATCAAATAGGAGTCATTACAACGTCTATCCCGAATAAGGGTTATCATTTTGAGGTGGTGTGCATATTTAGCAAATTGTACTTCTGCGATAGTCACTCAATTTTTCCAGTAACACTCATCGTTTTACTGTGACGGTTCGAAAAAAGAAAAGTCAAAATGTACATGGAAAGAGTTAAAGTCATGACAATGACATGTAGATATTGTATAATTGATGTATAACTTCAACTAACACAGGTAGCCATCTTGAATAGGCAGGCTTGGAAGTTGAATCTAAAGGGATAGCTTCAGTGAAAGTTCAATGAAGGCATCATCCGGTTGAGGAAGCTACTTGGGGGAAAAAGATTAAAATGCCTATAACAACCAAACGGGTCGTGACATAAGATACCAATTAAACAACCGTTCGTACTCTAACGGGGAGGAGCAAAGGGAAGGTACGAGAATCAGTAGAGAGTTGGGGACATTCACCACACATATCGGCCTTGGTCTTTCAAATAGTCTCCTCGACCGGACAGCGCTTATGCTATGCTCTTACTGAAGATATCTTTTGGAATAACTTTACTCTATCCACGAGATCTCTCGACAAATCAGTGCTCTCAGGTCTTCCCCCAGATGTATCGAACCAACCATCTGTAGCGTAACATCTCCTATATATCGAACCCCAAGGGTACCAGGCCTCTACTCGTGTAATAACTATCATCGTGAGTAAACCCTGCCAAGGGTCGGTACTGGTCCTCGGGACCACCCAAATAAAATACGCAAGCCTGCGATCGTAACCCTTAGAATTGAAAATTGAACTGAGTACACCAGTCGAAATGTTAGACATGCGGACTCCATGATCTCGGAAAATCCTTCCAATATAGGCCTTCACTATATTCTCCGAATTATAGGTAGTCTGAACTAGAATGTAGAGCGCGAACTCGGTTAACCATTTCCATGGTGAACCAATAGGATCAAACTTGCCTAAAATCTTCGATAACTCCACCATGATGTCCATAGCTATCCTCTCCCCACCAGCAATGGCGCCACAAGCCACGATACATCTTCATAGCACTGTAATAATGGAACGTCTAGAATGATGAACCTCTCCCAACATTTCCCCAGTCAACCCTCTCATACAAGAAACACAACACGCCCTTTATCCGCAACCTTCCGCCATCGAGATTCGCTCCCTTGACTGGATGATAAGGAACAGTAATGTCATATTTGAATAACTCTGCCCCCTATGCTGTCTCAAATTTATACCTCGTTAGTCGAACACACACTAAAGACTATGATAATCTGAAAATACTTCACCAGGAATCCCATAAAGGTTGAGATGTTGGTTTCTAAGCCAGACAGTAGCTACCCGAAGTTTTATGAAAAATCAATGTAGTGAGCGCATCTGAGAGAACAAGGTCGCAAATGCGAGAGCGCAGGTGCGGATGATTGTCCGCAGAGGCGAACTTTGCTAAGGAAGGGAAATTATGCAGTGTGGAAACTTTTTTGCAGGGATGGTGTCACGACCCAATTTCACTAAGTCGTGCGGGCATCTACCTTTCCCACCTCGGTAGGCGAACCCTTAACTCAATATTCACAATAATAGAAAATAGCGGAAGAAATAAAATAGTGAAAGTCCCACAAATATAATATAAATAAGAAAATGCAGAAGCAAATGAAATTCGCCCCCAGAGTCTGGTCTAATCCATACAAAAGCATCTAACTACAATCGACAAGTCTGGAATATTAATAATACATCAAGTCTAAGTATGTCTCGAAATAGAAAGTAAGACATAAATAAAGAAGAGTCTTCAAGGCGGCGGACGTCTCGTGCTCACCCTGTGGACTATAAGCAAATCTCGAAGCGACTATCAGCCACGAGAAACAGAAGTAGATCCAACCTGGAATTCTGCATTCATAAAAGAATACAGCAAGTGCAGGTCAGTACAAAATCACAGTACTGGTAGGTATCATAGGCCGACTAAGTATAGCTAACATAATTCAGACAATAAAGTAAGATAGGCAGATAAATCAACAAGTATAAGTCAAACACAATCAGAACCAAGTACACGTCATCACCTCGGTTGAAGCATCTAAACCCAAGTATGTCCAGTCTCAATATGACCAATCCGAAACCAACAACACAAGTAAAACACCAGATCATCACAATATAAGCCATAATGCAAAGCAATGCAATGATGTAAGAATGCAAATGCAATGCACTGTTGCGTACACATATACTCTGGACGGAAGTATCGACGTCGCGGCAGCACAACCCATGGGGGACCTGCGAAGTCCATGTACTCACTCATCCACGATTCCGGGACAATCATCGGACATCAAACTCTCACATCACACAATCCATGATTTCGAGACAACCATCAGACATCGGACTACTCACATCACTCGCACACAATCCACGATTCCGGAATAACCATCGGATATCGGACTACTCACATCACTCTCATGCAAACTGATCTCAGCTTATCACAGTGTTTCATCAAGTATCAACAATGTATCAATAATATATCCTGAGAGATGTGAATGTGTGCGATGTATGAGTCAACATGAATAATTAGATTAAAGTACAAGACATGGGTACACCAACAATACCATGAAAGACTACATAAGTCATATAAAGACACTATACCCGAAATCAAATGCCAACAAGTGGGGCACCACAATATCATGAACAAGATATATCAATAGTCTTCAATATCCACTATCACTATGCGGCATCAAGCGCACAACAACAGGACAACTCAATCACACCACAATGGGGTGGCTTGCCCCAATCACACAACAGGGCCCAACCTAATACAATATTCGGCCCAACTTCATACCCGAAGGTTTACATGCTTTCTCTAACAATATAATCTAAATATATGCCTCGCTACACGAAGTCTCACCTAGGGTAAGTCGTAACCGACCTGGAAGGCCAAACAACAATTCACCAACAATCACACCTTAGCCTTTCCTTTCCTTGAGCCTCGAGATCAAGAAATCTATTAATATTCGAAATCTAAATTAGAAATCACGAAGATCGATACTTATATTGCTATCATTCAAATTGGGTCAAAAACCAACCCTAGAATTTGGGAAAACGGGGCCCACAAGGGCAAAATGGGAAATTCGGGGGTAACTTATTCAATTAAACACTAGGTGATCAAAACCTATCAATTAATTGCTAGATTAACTCACGGATTCATTCAATTTCGAAATCCAAGCAAAATTTCCAATTTTGGGTATAAACCCTAACTCTTAAATTCAAAAATTCATCACTAATAATGGAAGGTATATGATTAACAACCTTAGATACATCATAATCTAGCATAAACCCAATCGATTTCATCATTTAGATGCCTAGATAGAACATTCATTAATCCCACTTCAATCTTCTTCACTAAAGAACTAACAAGGAAAAGGAATTCTAAGATGATTAGGAATAATGAATTAACAAGAAGGTTAGGAGGACTTACTACCAAGAATCTTCTCCAAGAATTCTCTAGAATTTCTCCCCGTATGAACCACTTTCGGAATAATAACAGAATGAAAAGACTTGGGGTTTTATATCATTAAATACCCTAGTCACTGCCCGATCACCGCTTCCGCGGTCACTCAGACAGTTTCAGCGGCGCCGCCTCAGCGGTCATGCCTAATTGGCAAGGACCGCTCCAGCGGCAGGGTGACCGCTTCAGCGGTACCACTGCCGCAGTGCTGGTGCCGCCAAAGAGGGCACCAGACACCAAAAACTTCCCCCAAGTTTCACACTTCAACCCGAATTTCTGACTAATTGCTGAGGCCATCTATTCATAAATCACATACACAGACATACATAAAAATGCGCTACAAACACGCTCGTGGACTCAAAATTTTCAACGGAGGTCTCGTTGACCGAGTCAACTCCCGATACCTCAATTCTAACTTTCCAACCCAAGTCCCAAAATGCATCCGAGGCATTGGGAACTGAACCAGATATACACACAAGTTCTAAACGACCATTCGGACCTCTCAAAATCGACGAATTTCCAAAAAAGGTCCATTACCCAAAAGTCAACTTTGAGTCAACTCTTTTTCTCTTTAAGCCCAAATTTCACAAAGAGTCACCCGAATCAAATCTAAACACCTCAGGAAGCATGCCAACAATCCTCTCTGGTCAAAAGTGAGCTAACCAAGCTTAGAAAAGGGTTAAAAGGGTCGGAAGTGCAATAACGACCAAACGAGTCGTTACAGACGGATTTGCAGAAATGAAGCGACTCCGCAGATGCGAACTTGGCTGAAGGAAAGAAGTCACAGGAGCGGTGAAATTCCCGCAGAGGTGTATCCGCAGGTGCGGCGGACAAGCAGTTTCAAAAAAGGGGGAAAATAAGAGTTTTTTCCCTAAACACTCAAACATACACAACCTGTCACGACCCAACCAGAGGGCCATGACGGGCACTCGGAGCTAACCCATCGAGCACCTCTGAACATACATCCCATAATCATTTCTAGGTGGACCACAAGGATATCTCATGGGCGTCATACTCTGTAAGGGCACATGTTATAAGATAGTGACACATCTCTATATAATCATCAACAGTTATGCCCATAAACACAAGCCAACAAGGCTGTCATAATATAATACAATAATATGAACTGATATCTAAATGGGACTTCTAGCTACACACATCTGTCTACGAGCCTCTATATATAATACAAGAATCCGTGAAGACGAGGCAGGACCTCGCCATGCCCAAGTATATATATACACACAAGAGTAGTACCAATAATCTTCAGCTCCGAAGCAACTGGAGCGCTTTTGAAACTCCGCTGATGAAGCTCCTGTCTGGTCCGTCTACCTGCGGGCATGAATGAAGCGTCCACAAGAAAAGGACGTTAGTAGGAATAATGTACTAAGTATGTAAGGCATAAGATCAACATGTACATAAGAATCATGGAAAAAAAACATCTGAGACATGCCAGTGAGTCTGTGAATCTGAATGAATCCGTATGACTGTGTATCAGGAAAATATATATATATATGAAAGCCACCATATAGGACACATCTCCACCCCTTGTCAAATGTGCCTTATATATATACATGAACACCACAACATAGGCCACATCGTCACCCCCTGTCAAATGTGCCTTATATATACACATGAATGCCACAACATAGGCCACATCGTCACCCCCTGTCAAATGTGCCTTATATATATATGAAGAATGAGAATGAGTGCAATGCATAAGTGAAATGAAATAATAGGACTCGGTAATATCACAAAATAGCTATATACATATATTATATTTATAGCATGCATGAGAGCCCAAATAAAAGCTACTACTTTATCGGAGTGACGTAAGGTCGGTAACCTCCGATTTATATTATGGAACAATCATCATCACTATATCTCACCTTGAAGGAACAATTATCATAAGGTGAGATCAACAATAATGAATGAAATCAAGAAAATCATGAAATAAACTCAATAATCTCATAATAGCATCAAGACCATAAGCTTTGAAATCTCCAGAAATGGAATCATCATCATCATCATTTTCATCATAGAAAACATCTATCTTTAGCATCATAAGAACTTTGAGAATCATGAACTTCTAGCTTTTTGGAAAGAATGATGTTATGGAACATATGTATGGGTTCATAAGAAAAGAATCATGCCTTTAGAAAGAAAGGGACTAGCCTTAACATACCTTTTCGGTCCCCTTAACTTTAACTACTTAACGTTTGTCCTCCCAAACTCGTAAATCTACATTCAAGAGAATTTATACTATTGTTAGGCTTATCATCATATGCTTGTCTTAAGCCCTCAAATTAATTCCTTTTTGAATCTGCCCAAATTGGGGCAACATCTCCCCTATATCCTCTACTCCCTCCAATCTTCAAAACAAATCCCAAAGAACAATAAAACATCAACAATTCCATAATAAAAATATTGCATTCAAACTATACTCAATTCAATCCCAAAAATTCTTTTCATAATCAATCCATAACAACAACTTCATACAACCCCTTATACACTCGTATACGACAATTCCTTAACATCATTATTTTCCCTCATAGTAAGATTATGCTCAAAACATACTAATAATTATAACTCAAGTTATTTCACAGCTCAAAATAATTAATATTTGAACTTTTCCTCCAATTTTCTTCTCCTCAAATCTTAACATAATTACCAAACAAACTTATAAACATGAAACTAAGATGAAATCTTACCTCAAAATTCAAGAACACTTCAATTCCATGGTTACTCCACCTTAAAAATACTCACCCAAACATTTTCAAGAAGAGGAGACAAGTGTAGACCTCAATTGGAAACCTTAACCACTTTAATCTTCATTTTGATCCTTGGTTTGGGCTTGGAAATATGTTGGAATATCTTGGAGAAGTTTCTAGGACTTCCTAGGACTTGAGGCTATGTCAAAAGTGAAATAAAAATGACCCAAAATTGTCATATAGACTTGTAGGAATATATGTGCATGTTGTGGAAGTTGAAGGAAGATTCTAGAGGTTTTGTTATATGTTTAGGGAGGTTTGGATATTGGATGAATGTTGTGGAAAGTTCTAGAGAGGTGTGAAGATGATAAAATGGTGAAAACTGATGAGTTAGAGGGGTATTTATAGGTGTGTGGGTCGGGTTAGGCTTCATTGGGCCGAATTGGTGGGCCTTAAGTGAGTTTCTAAAGAATTTGTGTAGATTCGTGGGCTTCTGGCAGTCCGTCTTAAAACGCTCATAGCTCCCTACTCTGATGTCGTATTGATGAATGGTTTGTTGCGTTGGAAACTACACTCGACAAACTTCATTTTAGGCTTTTGAAACACCTCAAAACTCCTGATATACCAGGAGATATACCTCTCTTAAATTGACTCAAAATTTCTGTCCAAAATTCTACCAAATTTTTTCAAATTTTCGACAGACTTATTTTCTTCGATTTGCTTGATCCCGATATCTTCCGAAACTTTTCACACATGAAATTTATCACTAATTATACTTGATAAAGTGTCATGTACTTTGGTCTTAAGGTTGTCCTTTCCGGTTACGACTTACGAGATCATAATTCATCCTCTACTTGATTGTTACGTACTTCTCATGGCTTGTACCTTTCAAAACTTCACGGGACGTCTCCGATACTCCATTAATACGGTGAAATACGTCGCGTGCTCATGCTCCGAAAGTACGGGGTGTAACACAACCCTTCCCCAAACAGTTCCCACTTTCTTAACTTCTAATTACTCAACCCTTGAACACCTCACTCTCCCACACTTCACCAACCCACATCACAAGAAAAGGGAACTAATTGGAAAAACTTTCAATGACAAGGAAGAGAGCAACCATCCCATCTTCTTCAAAGATTTGCTACTAACAAGGTATGATTTCTTGTCTTCTCTCTAGTCTTGAATGGGTTTTGTTATATCTCGTATTTTGTACGTTGGGACATTCCGAGTTAACCGTGAAAAGTTAAGGATAAGACTATTTCGGGATACGAGGTAGAGACTTGTAACCTCCGATTTTGTTTTAATGCACAAGATGCTTATGAATTTTGTTGGATGGGAATATTAAGGAAACTTGGGGCTAGAAATGGAAAAAAATTATTTCATGAAATGGCCAAAGGGCCATGTGGCCATGTGGGCTCCCACTTATGGTTGGCCAATTACCTTATGCCATGAGATGCACATGTGTTCACCTTATATTTGAGGAGATATATATATATATATATATATATATATATATATATATATATATACAAGGGATGACCAAGCAAGAATTATTCATCATCTTCACCTTAGAAAATTCAAGAAGCTTGGAGAAAGAACAAGAGAGCCATTCGGCCATAGCTTGGCCGAACAAGCCTTGAGAATTTTGATCAAGAAAAATTATTTTCCTCTAGCTTTTCTACTAATTGGGAGGTCCTCTACAACGTGGATTAGTTGTTGAAGCGAGCAAAGCGTTCATTCTTGCGGAACACATCCTAGCCGAGTAGAGAAGTTGAATGGAAAAGGTGAGGTTCAATCTCCTTTTACATGTGTTATGGATGTTTGTGCATGTTGTAGTATGTGGAAATGAATGAAATTTATGAAATTATGGTGTGGAAGTTGTAGCCGTGTATATGTTGTTTTGGTGTAGGCATGATGAACAAATTTTATTTAGTGTTTTGGTTGATGTTGTTGTGGATTTTATGATGAAAAAATGAAGATTTAATGAATTAAGTGAAGTTAAAGTCGTGTGTGGGCTGTTCTTGGAAGCTAATGTGAATCAAATATAGTTTCTTGAATATTATGAGAATAATGTTGTAGCGTGTGAATTGTTGGTGTAGTTGATGAATTTGGAAGAAAGAAATATGTTGTTATTGTTCCTATTGGAAATGGGAGGTTTCGGGTGAGGTTGTAAGTTGGTTGGGCCGTTTGAAATGTTGTGCGAATTGTTTGAAATGTTCTTAAATCTTGATTGAATGATCTTGGATTAGTACTTGAACTTGTGAGCGTTGATGTTAGCTTGAAAGTATGTAGTTGAATTGAATGAAATGGAATGTCGTCGAATTATGTAGAAAGTTATTAATGTTAGAATGCGTTTGTAATTGATTATTGATGTTGCTAGTATACTTGTTGGTATTGTTGTTGAAGATTTGGCCGAGTTGGATTCTCGGGGTTGTTGAATTTACAGGGGAAATGCTGCCCAAATTTCTATAGATAAAGTGCTAGTTTGGAATTGGATTACTAAGTGCTTATGACTAACGCTTGGTGTCTAACGACGATATTGTAGATTTTGAGAAGCCGAGACTTAAGTTCGGAATAGCTTAGGAAGCGGACGAGGTATGTAAAGCTTACCCTTCTTTCTTTTGGCATGTCTTAGAAGTAAGTAAGCTATGATATGATATGATACGAGCCTCGAGGTAACTCTATTCTTACGATCCGAGCATGTCTACGATTTTTATTTACCTCTTAATGTTAACATTCTTAATATAGTCGTATTATGGTTCTTATGCCTTTTGTATGATTGGATAATAAATGTTGCATAAAGAATTTTGTTCCTAAAGGATTCTGTAACTACGAACGACCGTAACTTTCACAGAAGGGCTCGGATCGCTTCGAAACGTTCGTAGAAGATTCCATAATGAATAATATCCCCAAACTTTCATAGGCGGGCTCGGATTGGTTTGATACTTGTCCGTCGGCCCCCGAGACTTTTCTGTGTTTGGTTCTGATGACTTTCTGAAAGAACTTAATGTGACTGTCGTCTTAACCCCCGAGTATGATTACTTACTTATCTGTGGAGTCTGGAAAGAGGATTTTATGCATATGATTTTGATACGTAACTATGATTTCTAAAGTTCTATTCAATATGTTTCCGAGTGATATTCGGAAGAAACCTGATTTGACTATTGTCTTGGTTGTTAAATGATAGTTCGTTTTGATTATTCTATTAAGTCTTTAATGATGTCTTATATGCATATGGTTACCCACGATTCTGCTCGTGCGTATGGTTGTTACATCTTTCGCCGAGTCCCGGGCCGGTTATGTATCATGCGCACTATGCTATATTCTGAAGTATGATGTGTTTTCCAAAGTATGATGTGATATGAAGTATGATGTGTTACGAAGTATGATGTGATACGAAGTACGATGTGTTACGAAGTATGATGTGTTACGAAGTATGATGTGATACGGAGCATGATGTGTTCGGAGATATGCAAAATTCTGAAGTATGATGTGTTGTGGCGCCAAAGATGGGGTGGCGACCACGTTCTGTCCGCCGGGTCCCATTACGGACCGTATATGATATATGATATGATGATATGATGATTCTATTCGCCGAGTCCCTCACTAGAGGGCCGGGTACGGTATATATATGTGATGATATGATGGTTATACATGATGACTATATGATCTCATTTACCGAGTCCCTCCCGGAGGCCGGACACGTTATATATGCATTTGTACACGATGATTATTTACTTATGTTCCTAAGTCCCATAAGGAATTGAATATGATATTGGCATGCATGATTTGTGTTTCTAAAGTAAGTATTTTGATACCCTGGATATTGTACGCATTTTCTGTACTTCCTACTTTGGTTATATCCCATCTACTGTATTTCATGCTTTACATACTCAGTACATATTCCGTACTGACCCCCTTTCTTCGGAGGTTGCGTTTCATGCCACGCAGGTACCTACAGATGAGTAGAGGACGTTAGCAGAAGATATTCCGAATTCGGATTGGCGAGCTCCATTTCCTCAAAGAGGCTTTGCCGAGTCAGAGTATTTATGTTGTGGCATCATGTTCTATGTTAGAGAATGCAGACAGAGTCACGTATAGTGTATGTCAGTGTTGTAAGCGGCTCTGTAAGCCGATGTGTTATTATGCATTGTGTTACAAGTTTCATATGTATACAGATTCTCCTTGATTTGAGAAGAGCGAAAAACATGTTTCTTTGAAAAGCTTGCATTATGCATTCATGTCATGAATTGAGGGCCCAGTACGATTATGAGTATCACGGGAGTCAGCGGGTTCGCTCGGCCCTAAATAAGGGTCGGGTGCCCATCATGCCCTATGGAAAGTTAGGGTGTGACAAATTGGTATCAGAGCAGTTCGTCCTAGGGGTTGTCTGCAAAGTCGTGTCCGGTGAGAGTCCCGTTTTATGGTGTGAAGCGCGCCACATTTATAAACAGGAGGCTACGGGGCATCTAGGGTGGTTACTCTTCTTTCACTTCTTAGACCGTGCCATAGAGCCAAGTCATAGGGAATGAGATTCTTTCTACTAACCTACGATTTCGAGCGGAAGAATGGCATCGGCGAGAAAAGTGACTAGCGATATTGGAAGTTACGAAGCACGCAGGTAAGCAAAGGTATGAAAGATATATGTCGGGTAAGATATTGAAATACGATTGAAATACAAGTTGAAGATTAAAAGGGAAAGTAAATAAGAAAGTGTAACAGGTGCAGTTTGAGTTGGGCATACAAGGTATGTTCATCATTTTCGTACTATTGCTGATATTGGGAGCCCTGTGTGGCCGTGATATGATATGATATGTACATATATATGTTGGCCCTGTGAGGCACTGTTGGTATTTCCTGCGTGCAGGTTTTGAGATAGTAAGAAATATAGAGGAAACTCTGCCGAAATGTTCCCAGAAATATAGAGAAAATGAGATATGGTACAAAGGAATTGGAAAGGGCTTGTGACACTAAGAGATGATTTAGAAAAGGCTGGCAAACCTTGATAGAGAGTTACATTAAGGTACCGACTGAATTGATAGGCAGTGATGAATTATGATGAGCTTATGGTTAAAAGAAGTAATAGTATGATTAAGACAAGAGTACAGGGGAAAAGAATTGTGATGGACATGAATGTATTGATAAGACAGCTTGTGAGATATTAAGGATAAAGTTGATTAGAAAGGGGTAAAGGGTTAAGAAGTGTTACATTATAGGATTGGTTACGAATAAGATGTAATGGGGATTGTTATGAAAATAAGTAAAGTCTAGTGAGAAAGTGGCCAAAGCTATGATGTGATCTATGTAGCTGGGATATAAAGGCAAGAGTGAAACGGAAAAGCGAGCTATAGAACGAGTAAGGAAGGCTTATCAAGTTCTGTAGGGGAAGTTTGGAATAAGGGTCGGGTGCCCATCATGCCCTATGGAAAGTTAGGGTGTGACAGGTTTGATGATATCTAACTAGATTACTACTATATATCACTAGTATGGTTTCAAATTTTCGTAAAACTTAAGGGAAATTTTGGGTTTTGGGTTTTCATGTGGGTTTGGTAGGATTCTTAGAATTTTGGGTGTTGCTGCTTGAAATCGTGATCAGTCGAGTTTATTCGCCATGCATGATCGTATAGATGGGGAATTTGGAGGCCAGAATGAGAAATTTTGACCAAAAATGATGGGGAAATCGGGACATTTCGACAGTTTTTGGGTTTCTTGGGAACTAGGATGAACTCCGCACCTGTGAGAAAAATTCTGCTGGTATGGTCCCGCATCTGCGCGAGAATTCACACAGGTGCGGTGACTGCTAGGATGGATACTTCTTCATATGCGGAAAAACATCCGTAGGTGCGGCCTCGCATCTGCGGTTTCACTTTCACAGTGCGAAAATTTGGAATGATTTACTATGAAACCGTGAGTTTTGTGTCCAGACTCTTTGGGTTTGTTTGGTTTGGTTCTTGGGCTGATTTGCAGAGTTCTAACTTGGTTGACATGATTCTATCGCTGAACTAACTTGGTTTCGACTATTTTAGGTTCTAGAGTGGTGAAACATGGACCAGAACGGGAATGAAAATGTTGCACAAGGCCCGGAAGTTGCCGGAGGGGCTGCGGAGGAGCAATATGATACTACCAGGTTCATGTCTCGAGACTATCACATTCGATACTATGCCAATTTGCTCGATAGGAAGCTTCTGCCCGAAAAGGGAATCTTCATGGAAAAAGTGCCCGAGCTGTTATCGGGGCTCTATGACCGTTTAGTAGCCACCGGATGGACGTGTTTCACCCGGCACTCTCCCCGCAGAAAAGCAAATGAG
>NC_081349.1:65912334-65942326 GCF_029784015.1 Lycium ferocissimum
GAGGCTCCTACAATACCAAAAAACTAGAACAACCACCCACTAATAATCCTATCAAAACACCGAGAAATAGCAACACTGATAGCGCGACCCTTCCAAGGTTAAACGATGGAGCTTCAACTCTTTTAATGGTTAATTTCTTTCAATTTTGTAGTTCAAACTCGATTTTAACATATGATCTTTTTGGTTCAAATCCAATTCCAAATTTAAAGAACAAAAGCTCCAACCTATTCCGAATCCGAGATCAAAACATTCAAATAAGAGACACCCATTTCGAAAGTTTCAAATTCAAGTTAGAACGTAGAATTCATCCTTCAATAATGGCAGATTCTTTAAAATTCGCTCCAAACAATCATCAACTTCAGCTAGATTTCAACAATTTCAGTTCAACAATAGGCACACAATTTAAATTTCATAATAATATTCAAGTTTAGATTTTAACTCAAAAACGCCCCATGACTTCGACAATAATGGTGGGTTATGGTTTTATGTCTAAATTAACTCCAAGTTCAATGGTCATACCCAACTTTTTCTCACCATCAAAACACTTCAGAAACCTCCATCATAAATCGTGACTAGAGTTTCTAAAAATTTGTCCTAAAAAATGATGGAGAAGAGAAAAATAATGGAGTAGAGGGATGATGAAGATGATTTGTCCTAAAATATGAATGATGATGATGATGAATCGAAAAGGAAAACAAACAAAGGATAAGAGAGACTGGTCTGGATTTCTGGATGGCTTTTCCGTTTTGTTCAATTTTGTAGAACAGGGGTGTGTTTTGGAAGAAAGAGAAAATGTAAGAGGAAATGGATATTAATTCATATTTAGGCTCTAATATCCTATGTGGCATTTTCAAATGACATGGAAATCAACGTGTAAGCGGTTGTATTACACGAATCAGGAGCGGGCTAAAAAAGTGTATAAAATGCTTATTTTTGAAGGGTAAAGGGGTTTAGTTGGCAAACTTGTAAGTACGAGCACTGACATGACAAAACTAGACAAGTACAAGGGCCTACCAGGCTATTCCACCCAAATAAAATACATTGACAACCCAATCTAAAAAACCAACATTACCAATTCATTACACGAAAATAAGGGTTCACAACACCAACAAGTTCTTTACAAGTAGACCAAGAGCTAAGGGAAACTTCATTGAAACAGTTCTCAAGTACATGTTTTGAAACACAGAACTTACAACTAAAATACAAACACATAACAGAGCAATCCAAAGTACCATCTCCTTTTTCTTAGACTTAGCCAGCTTGCTCCTCCACTTGTCTTTTTTAAAATTGTCCAGTTGATTCTCTATACTGTTCATATCAATTTTGCTTTCCATAAAGTTTGTTGACCTAGTAGGCTTGTCATCAACTTTTCCATAAGCATGCTTCAAGCTCACCAATTCTTCCTATCAGTTTAGGAATCACAAATTTGGATGTCAGATCAATCTCATCATCCTTCCAAAGATAAATATCGCATGATCTAGCACCCGACAAATTAATAAAATCAAGAAAAAACCAGTCTTCCAGCTCTTGAAAGTTCAATTTTTGAAAACAAATTCACTTACACCATAGTATGGACAACTCCAATATCTTCTACTAGGGTTCATTGGGGTCCAAGAGGTCAATAAAGGCAGAAGAAATCCATGTTTGCATCGCACTTCGTTCAATTCATGATCATCTTCTTGCTTGCAAAACCTACTCAAGCCTATTCTAGCCATTATAGCGCCTTCATTACCAGGAAAAAGAACCAAACAAAGCTAATCAGATAGATCTCCATACGAAACTTAAAGAAAATTGCAAAAAAATCCAAGCGATTTTGACATTTCAAAATGAATTTACGTGAAAAAAATACAACTCCAGAAGGGAAAAAAGAGAGGAACTAATAAAACAAGGAGGATTTAGTTACCTTTGCTTTAAAAGAACTGAGCTTGAGCTTCAATTTGGGGCTGATTCTTCACAATTTGGGAGAGAAAACTAGGGTTCTTGGCATAGGGTCGGGTATGGGTTATAATGTATTATTTTTTTGCCGTTGGGACCATTAATATGAATTTGAGATTGTTTTTCCTTTTTTCTTAAAAGTTTAATGCGTAGTAAATCATTGTTGACGCGCCCAAAAATGTCGACAGAAATGCGCTTGAGTTTGCGTGTCCGGAGGGGTAAATAAATTCGCTTTTAAGGTCGTCAGGGTGTTATAAGTCGCCCTAATAGTTGTAGTGTGATATCGACATTTCGGATGTAGTTTAGCGTGCAATCTATGTCTTTTGCCAAGGTATTTTAGTAAATTTACATGTTATTATACATTATCATAATCAAATCAAATAATAAGAATGTTATTAAACCACAACAAACATGTTATCTATCCAAATATTGTATTCATTAATACAGTATAATGCAATGCAATGCAATACGATGACATAACACCATCCAAACAGAGTGTAAGTGGTCTCTTTTTTCTCTATGAAGAATGAAGCACAAAAAAATTGTAGGGTAGGAGATGAGGTAAATTGAAGTGACATATCCACCACGTGCTTCATGTTAAACAAAGAAAAAAAGAAGTTTGGGCAGTCAGGTCTTTGCATCCATATTTTCTGACTCCGCCCGCCCACTGGTAGGCGTCGCCCTCACTGACATCCACTTTGGCTGCTCTTCTCATCTTTCACATTGCTAGGGTTTTGTCTTCTCTTTTCATCAGGTAAATAAATACCCCCCAACCAATATTTGTTTATTATTTCTAAGGACTTTTAATCCTTTTTCAATAGTTAAGTTTCTACTTTGTATCTCTGTTGTCAGTAAGTAAATATATTTCTTTACTTCTTGATCTATATGTAGATAGATTTGTTATTCTTTGTAGGGCTTTCTGTTTCTTTTAGTTTGAGTTTTAGATCTAGTTAATGAATTGGGGTCTCTGTTTAATTGTTATTTTTTGAAGGTTTAGGCAGATGTAAATGAGTATATCTACTTCTGAATTCTGCCTAAATGAGAAAATTATTGAAATAGTCTGTTACGTTTGAGAATATGTTCAAATTGTCCCTTAAGGATGTTCATGATCCTCTAATTTTATTAAAAGTTTTAACATTTTTAGCCTCGTCAAATATTTACCGAATAACTATGAAAAAAAAAAAGGGAAACTAGCAGTAACTCACATCTAAAGATATAATTTTGATTTTGTTTAGAGTCTGATGCAGCTTTTTGAAGTGTAAGTTCTGCTACTATTTTTTAAGTATATCTTTAAGGAAGAGGGTTATGGTAGCTTGAAGACCAAGGAAGTAGTAGTGGATAAATCCTCCGAATATATATGGATGATTCACATAGGCGTAGTCTCTGAAAAGCTAAAGCAAGTTTTGGTTCATTTCATATTCTTTTTTTTTTTTTTTTTTTTTTTTTTTTTGATAACTGTGTTGTCCGAGCCAGCTTGGGCGCACCTCGACTAATTTCATGGGATATTTGTCACCTCCCCAACAGGTACCAGTTAATTCTGTCCGCCAAGGCTAGGACGGATGAGAAGACATCACCTAGTGTTTTTGTCTCTGCTGGGATTTGAACCTGAGACCTAATGGTCGATTGTTTTGCTACAGTTACTTTGATGTTCTTCTTGTTTCCAGAAATCTAGTATGGAAGGAGGTCCTATTTTGACTACTTCCTATCTTCATTTCTCCTGTATTCTTCAGTTCCGCTTCCTTTAAAACGTCAGCTCACAACCTTTAATAATAAAAAAAGAAATAGCTCACTGACTGTGGATGGACAGATTGGGTTCTGGTCATTAGTTATTACTTATTTAGAGGAGTTGAATTGCTACCTTAGCAATTGTGAGTAGATGAGTATTAATTTCACTTGTTTCAATGGGTCTGCCTAAACTGAATAATCATAGGATGAGACATAAACCATTTATGTAAGCATTTTCAGCATTCTTATGTTAGTA
Organism: Lycium ferocissimum; assembly: GCF_029784015.1. NCBI lineage: Eukaryota > Viridiplantae > Streptophyta > Magnoliopsida > Solanales > Solanaceae > Lycium > Lycium ferocissimum. Next base: position 65,916,251 of record NC_081349.1, read on the forward strand.
TAAAACAACATACAGGACTTGCAGAGAAACTAATCAGGCTATTCAATGCATTTTGTAGTGAGCTTCTTCTTTGTGCCTTTAAGTACTATTAAATGCAAGCTTTTCTTTTAATTTTTATTTTGAGCAATAATTAATATTTTTCGTTCGGTTGACTGATAAACAGTATTTTATTCTTGTCTGTGAGATGTCACTTAACCAAGGTTCGCATGAACAGATATTACAACAGTTGTTCTGTCTGAATAAAGTTTCTACCATTCCAGATGAAGCAGTAAAAATATTGCAGAGTGAAGCTTTCTTCCTTCATTTGTTGGCAGAGTGAACTGAAGTTTCACATGTGAATCTGGTCAATGTGTTTTGTGTTTGATCAAAATGGACGAAGACGGTCTTGATCTAAGCTTGGGTCTGCCCTGTGGTGGAGTGGCTGCCTCAGAGAAAAGTAAAAGTGGGAGCTCATCGGATTCTAAGGTTGAGGAAGTTGATAGAGATGGCAAGGTGATCAATGATTTCAAGAACTTTCTGGATGGAGGCACTAGCAGCCAAAAGCATGATTCTGGTGTGGGTTCTCAGAGAGGTGATTCAACGAAACATGATGGGAACTTCCTTTCCAGCACTAGTGTTGATGTAGATGCTTCTAAAAAGTTAAATAGTGGAGGATTCTGGGTTTCAAATGATAATAGACATATAGAAGTTGAAGAAGAAAGGAGAAGTGATGTGGGTGACAAACGTAAAAATTTGTTCAGGGAGTCGAGTCAACAAAAGAAGCATGAGAGAGAAGGCCATCATGCTGATATGCATGACAAGACAAGGACATCACACATTTCAATAACCACGGATGATGGTTCAACTGCAGAAAATGAAGATGTAGCTGATTCCGAAACTGTGGGTTCAACGTCCAGGCAAATGTTGCAGCATGATGAGAACTCTAAGAGATTTGTTGGAACTAGTGGTCTAGGTGAGGTTCATAAGGAGGTTCGTGGTGTTCCTGATTCAAGTGGTGTAGAATTACTTGGTCAAAGAAGGTTTACCATTTCTTCTGAGAAGGATGTTAAGTTTGGGAATATGCCATATACCATCCCATTCCAAGGCCAATCAATAAACATCATGAACCTGCCTTACTCTATGCCTCTGAAAGATTCTAACCCTGGTAGTACAGCAAGTACGACTGGTTACCCAGTTCCTGGCATGATGCAGGTAATGGCTACCACAAGCGGGGATAGACCAGGAACTCAGCCTTTCATGCCTACAAATTTGCCATTAATGTTTGGCTACTCTTCTGTACAGCTGCCAACATTGGAGAAGGATAATTCCCGCGGTGCAGCTTCTAATCTTCAACAGCTTCACCCTTCCTACGGAAGAGGTCCCTTGGGCTCTGATAAGCACAAAGATGGAACAAATATTGCTCAAGGTTTTCCTTTTAACTCTATGACTTTACTTTCATCTTCAATGCATGTTAACAATTTGTTGGACATAATCTATAGCACTTGAGAAAAATTGAAAGAAGATTTTGGAATAATCAAATCACTCCTTAGGATTTTTTGCATTTCTATTTGTGCTTATGAAATAGCAAAGCAGCCCATTCTACTTCTTGAAACTTTTTAAGATACTTCCCTGTCGTGAGAAGCTGTGATTGAATGACTGTAGACCTTCTGTAGTCATTGAACATTCATCGGGAGGACAACTTTATTGCTCCCAGTGAGAAATACTGTGTTGGAAGACAAACTTTATGGTTTTCTTCTTCTTTTTTAATCCACTGTTCATATACCGTTTAAAGGGCCATATATGCGTTGGTGCTTTTACCAATCGAAGGGAAAAAAAATACTGCTTTAATCTAAAACGAAAACTGTTCTTTCAATTTTAAAGAAAAAATGGTAGTAGAAGCAAACTGAAAAGTTATCTGATTCATGTAGCTGATTATTATAAACAACAAACAACACTAGCTGAATAAAATGCAGCGTAAAATATAAAAATGCAAGTATATCCTACCTTACAACAATTAAAGTTAATTGAGCAGTTGAATTCTTCTGTATAGTTCCCAAACATAGCGAAGGGTCCATTTGAAGAAATTCTCAGAAGGATTGAGGTGGAAAAATGGATTTTTCTTTACGATTTTGGTGTGGTGTGAGGCGGTTACTTGGTGTTCCAGCACTGAAGTATCGGCGGTGAATGTGGGAGATATACCTAAAGTCTATGGTGTAGGTGTTAAAACTATAGATGGGATGTGCCACATGGATAGCAATGATTTGAATTTGAATGGGGACCATCAGGTAAAGAAGAAGAAAAAACTAATTAGGCTAAATGATATGGGTCAAGGGGACTCTTCAATTTACTATTAGTCTAAGCCCAATTGTGGATTTTAAAAAGCCCAGAAATGGGTTTTAAAATTGCCTTTGAGAACGGGTTTTCGACCCTGAAGTCATAATATCAACATTTGACTCGATGGAGATTGAAATATTAGCGAACCTTAGCACAAGGGAATCACTGTCTTTGGCTACTCAACTAGAGAGACAAAAGAATGCTAACCCATAGAAGACTCAAGCATGCATGGCGAGGAAGATGAAGGTAGGGTGATATGTATAGGACGAGAAATCATTCTCTCTTTCTATGGCACAAATCAGGTGGTGGAGGATGAAGATTAGAAGACATAGTCAGGGGGATGATGCGGAACCTCTTGATGCTCAATTTATTGAGAGAGATGGATGCTTCTTTGTGGGTTCATAAAAATGTTGTAAAGCTGAGCAAGGCGTATGGGGTCATTTTTTTTAGGATGCGAAAGGGAGGATTTATCTATATTTAGAAAATTGATAGGCGGAGACAAGATCTAAGAGAGGCCTCAAGTTTGAAGACATGTACGACTCCGGAAAGGAAGAAAGGGAGCCTGGAGTCACAGAATTTGGTCTCCAATATGAACTTCCTAGAGTATGGTTATCAATGAAGGTCAACATCATATTGTGGAAGGTTAGGGGACTGAATCGCACTGATAAAAAGTGAAGCTGTTAAATGAGAATTGAAGATCGATTTTTGTTATTCACAAGAATCCAAACTCCAAGAGGATGTGCAGTGGTATGTGAAACAGTGAGGGGTAGCAGATGGGTTAAATTTGGTTGCTTTTTGGGGTAGCAGGGAAAGTATGTTAAGTCTCATGGGACAACATGTTATGGAGGTTGAAGTTATCAGTGTTGGGTATTACTCCATAATCTGTAATTTCATGTCCATGTCTCAAAATTCCTTATGGCATCTGGCTGGGGTATACGGGCCACATCGTAGAGTAGAGATGGAGGACGTTTGGTGGGAGTTATCCCCTTCTAGGGGAATCTGTGAAAGGCCATGGGTAGTGTGGGGGACTTCAATTGAACTAGATTTATGGAGGAATAGAGGGGTGGGAACAGGATCTTAGATTTATGGAGGAATAGAGGGGTGGGAACAGCATCTTAAGAGCCAAGAGGGATTTTACTAAGTTCATTGAGGATCTGGAGCTTATTGATCCTCCACTTCTACGATTTTTTATTTTTACATGGGATAGGGTATTGGATAGGTTTTTGTTCTCATCAGAGTGGGATGAAAGCTTTAGGAACATCAGACAATTTATACTACCAAAAGTTTCTTCAGATCATACCCCCCGATATCACTACAAATGGAGTAATGAGACAGCATAAAATCATATTTTAAGTTCGAAAATCGGTGGCCAGGAACAGAGTGGTTTGGAGATAAAATTGCATCTTGGTGGTCTTCCTTTAATGTTCAGGGCAGCCTGACTTTATTCTTACTCAAAAACTTTAATGGCTGAAAGGCAAATTGAGAGAGTGGAGGATAAATCAGTATTGTAGAGGGTTTTAAGAAAAAGAAATCCTAGAGGGATTAAGGGCCAACGCATTAGGTCCAGATGGGTACACCATGGGCTTTTCTGTTCAGTGTTGGGATGTGGTTAAAGAAGACCTGATGAAGATTTTTTAAAATGTCCACTCATAGGAGTACTTCGGGAAAAACTCTAAGGCTATTACTTAGCTTTAATTCCTAACAAGGTTGGGGCAGTGGAACTAAAGGAACACAAACCTATGTGTCTCATAGGTAGTGTGTGCACGATCATCAAAGGTTTTGACAGAGGTTGAAGATAGTGATTCATAAACTGGTTGACACTTAACAAATGGCTTTTATCAAAAGAAAATAGATACATTGTTGACTCCAGAATTAGAGGGAAGATTCCTGGGATCCTTGGTAAACTGGTTAAAAGACATTTGATCATATGTTTCATATATTTGATCATATTAATTGGGATTATCTTTTGAAAGTCCTTATGAATATGGTGTTTGGAAATAGATGGATCAGGTGGATAGGCTTTTGCATAAGCAATGTAAAATTTTCCATTCTAGTTAATGACTCTCTAGAGAGATTCTTTTCTTCTCAGAAAGGACTACGGCTAGGAGACCCTCAATCTCTCTCTCTCTCTTTATTATTTCAATAGAAGGACTGAATAGTATGATCAAGAAGGCAAATTAGGAGGGTCGGCTAAGGGGCTTCAAGGTGGTGAATAGTGATAGAAGCAACTTGGAAATTAGTCATCTTCTATATGTTGATGACTCCTTTATTTTTTGTGATGCTGAAGAGGAGCAAGTTAGACATTTAAGGCTGATTTTGTCTGTCTCTGAAGCAGTTTCAAGATTACACGTAAATTTGAGCACGTCTCAATCTTCACAATAAATGAGGTGACTAATACTCAGAGACTGGCTGGTCTTCTAGGCTGTCAATTGGGGATGCTGCCAACTACATACTTGGGGATGCCTTTATGTGCAAAGAATAGATCCCAGGAGACACAGAATGTAGTGTTAGAGAGGTGTGAAAAGAAACTCACCTAGTGGAAAAGTAATTACTCTCCCTAGGGAGGGAGGGTGGGGGAATAATTTTTGTCCATAGTGTATTGGACTCAGTGTTATTAAAAGCGAAAAGCGCAAAAAAGCTCTAAGGTCAGCTGTGGCTTTAAGCGCAAAGTGCAAATAAAACGCGGGCTTTAATGAAAAAAGGCGCAATGGTGAAAAAACACATATATTTATGTTTAGTCCAAGACTACTAATAATAAGCATGAACAACAAATAAATGGACAAAGAAATAGTAAAAACATTGCGATAAAGTGAAATATCAATTATCTAGTGTCACCTCTTCCAGAGGGGCTCATTGTCAAGGAAAACTGTGTCTTAGAGCCTTGTTGATGACACTAAAGCGCAAATAAATCTAGGCGAAGCGCTTAACATGTTTTGAGCCTCGTTTCAGGGCTTAAGCGCGCCTTTGGCAACACTGATTGGACTCTCTTCCTACTTATATGATGTTTCTTTTTCCTTTACCAGTAAAAGTTGAGAGAAGAATTGATTATGTGAACGAGGAATTGCATATGGCAAGGAAACAAGGATAGAAGGTTCTCCATCAGGTAAAATGGAGTACTCTGGTTAGCAAAAAGGAAGGAAGCCTGGAAATCAGAAACTTGAAACAATATAAAAAGAGCTTACAAATGAAGTGGTTGTGGACCTTTGGAGGAACAAGTGTTATGGAGCAAAGTTATCAGTGATAAAATATGGGGAAAATGGGTTGTGGTGTACAGGCGATCTGAGGTTCTTATGGTGTAAGTGTATGGAAGCCTAGTATGCGAGGTTGTAATGTCAGCTTCAGAAGGTGCCTCAATGACTTGGAGGTTACTAGAGTGACTGAATTCTTCAAATTGCTGGAAAACTTCAAAGGCACTGTTGAGCAAGAGGACATACTGGTGTGGGGAAAAATAATAAAGGAGTTCATTCTGTGTAAGTCCGTTTATATTGTCTTAAACAGTGCTGGACAACAACACATTAGGCCTTGGCACTGAAAGCATATCTGGAACGTGAAAATTCCATTTAAAGGGGCTTGTTTCTGCTGGCTTGTGGTAAAAGAGGCTGTTCTAACACATGATTGTTTGTTGAAGAGAGGTATGCAACTGTGCTCTAGATGTTCTTTGTGAGAACAAGAAGTGGACACAAATAGTCACTTGTTTCAACACTGCAAAATAACCAGCAAGCTGTGGTATTTGTTCATGAGTATGAAAGGATTGAATTGGACAATTCCCATGACAACTGTATTAATGATAGCATACTGGAATGATCCAGGTATCCTACCAAGGCAGAAGAAATGGTGGAGCACTGTCCTAGCATGTATCTGGTGGATAATATGGAAGGAAAGGAACTCAAGATGTTTTGAAGATAGAGCAAACCCTGAACAACAGATCAAGATGAATTATATATTTTTGTTTCACTTTTGGAGTAAAGTAGCCCCTCTAGAGGCGGGCAGAATCTATAGTGATGGACATCATCGGGTCCATGTAATTACCACAAGACTCGGTTTTTGTTCTTTTTTGGGGTCTTCTAACTATGTTTACTCGTAGCAGAATCTCTGTCCTAAGGGTTTATCTCATCTACAAAATTTGTTACCTGCTCAAAAAAAAAAAAAAAAGGGTAAAAATGTTGGGTCTACACAGTTTGTGTTAAAAATGTTATAAAAAATTATTTGCGATTGAATAACAAGTGCCACCTTGATGTAACATGAACTTGCATGCTCAAAGATTTACGATGTTCAAGGTTGTGAGCTTACTTAACGTTGATCTTGGGCACCTGTTATTTGCGGCAAACCTTACTTTTGTCTTTTATTTTCTAGAATAGAATAGATACATAACTTCACTATAAGAGCATCAGCAAGGATGTAATTTGTACACATTGCAGTAAATGAAGATCCACAACAGGCATTCATAGCCCATACTTAATCAACATAAACTCATTATTGACCCTCTCTAAATTAGTGAATAGATGATCTTCCGAAGCCGTTATTACTGCCCAACTTTTGTTATCTTAACTTATACTGCAACCATAGTACCTAAACCCCCCTTCCTGCTTCATTGATTTTTAAGTTCTTGCTCATTCAAGTTTTCATTTTTTTCCTTCTTGACAATTAATTTCAACCTGCATCATTTATCTTTCATCCTTTCCTCTTGTACACCTATTGAACATTCCTATAAATTTTATGTAGCTTCTAATTTGTTGCATGAGATGCCAGAAGTTCCCGAAAACTTCCAGATTGTTGCATTTAAAATTATGCACCATCACTGTTACATCAATGGGCATGGTTTCTTAGTTCAGTAATTGTCCAGCCTTGTGACTAAGAAGTTCTACTTGCTATTTTTATGTAGCTACTTTACCTATTATTCCACATAAGTCATCTGAATCTGTACAATATGATGGGAGGGCAATGGAGCATGTGAAAGGCAATGGAAGACAGCATAAGGCAGAAGAAACTTCCACTTCTCGAGGGGAGGAAAATGTTAAAGGTAGCAACATAAGCTTCAGGGCAAAAGACCCTCCTGAGCAGCCCAGAGCAGAAGCAGTTCCTTCTGAATTTCGGACTATAAGGCCAGGTCTTGCAGCAGATCTGAAATTTGGAGGATCTGGTTCCTATCCGAATCTACCATGGGTCTCAACAACTGGTCCTGGTCCAAATGGTAGAACAATATCTGGTGTTACTTATAGATACAGTCCCACCCAAATCAGGATTGTTTGTGCTTGTCATGGGTCTCACATGTCACCGGAAGAGTTTGTGCGGCATGCTAACGAAGAGCAAACTAGTCAAGAAGGCGGCACTGATGTTTCATCGTTTCCAAGAAGCAATCCTGCTGCCTCTGCGCAAAGCTGATTTTGGATATAAAATCCTGTGCTGAAGAATGAAGTAATCTTTCTTTGTATCTTGAAATAAATGTAGGAAGCAGAAGCATCTTTATAGTTCAAATGATTATGTGAGTGTTGTCTGCATATATCTTATTGCATATGCACATATTCCATTAAATTGTATTAGTCTAGCCTCTGAAATTGATATGCTAGCCAAATATTTGTAATAAAGTATGACTTTCTTTATCAAGCATATCATTAGCACTCACTTGGGTCTTTTCATTTCATTGCACTGGAAGGCCTATTGAATAGGAAAGTCCCTATTGCTATTGGTCCCGTTATTACTTATTATGGTGCAAACGAAATGAGTGTCACAAGGCGTTAGGTGTGTAATTGTAAGATTTTTTTACAGTTCTCCACATTGAGCATCTCTTTCGTAACTAAAGTCACTGGTCAGTTTTCAGAAGCTTTCGTCAACCTTGACGCCCCAACTTAAGTCCTCATCGGCAAAAACATAGGAGAGATGTTAGGTATATAAGTAAGCAGGCTTTACACCATAGTGACGCGTTTTAAAGCCGTACGGGCATAGGCCTAAAGCGGACTATATTGCTAGCGGGGTGGGTTGTTACAGATGATATTAGAGCCACTCCTGTGTGAGCCTTGTCGTTGTGGGTCAGAGTTCAATTGAGTTTAGGCAAATCTCGTGTAGGTGGGGCAAATCTCAGTGCTGAGTCTAGGTAAATTCCATGCGGTTGGGCAAACTCAGAGAGGACGCTGAGTCCATAAGAAGGTGATAGGATTCCTAATGGAAACTTTAGAAATTCAAAATGGAACTAGAATGCAAGAAATTAAGATAAAAGCAAGACCCAATTAGTAAAGGAATTATAGGCAAATCTAGGTATTTTAAACCTAAACCCTCCTAATTGATTCCTACTAATGAACCTATACTAATTGATAATCAATAATGAAGACTCAATGAATCCACAAATGAGCAATTCAATGTAGACAATCAAGGACAAAACTTTTGGATTACCAACCGAAGATCCACACAACTAATCACTAGGATAATTTCTAACTAACCAACTAAACAAATTATCACTCATAAGAGGTTTTTCTTCAATAATCAAGCTAAGGAACTAATGAAATGACTAAGACAACTATATATAGTCTTGTCTTTTGCAACTAAGGCCCAAAAGTGACCTTTTGCAAAATTAGCCACAAGTTGGCCGAAAATAGCCAACATTGGCTCTTCTTTGGCCATTTGCACTTTTAGCCATTTTTTATGGCTTCCCTTCTTATGCCTTCATCTTCAACATCCTCCCAAACAATCATCCACACGTTATACACTCTTAAGAGGTATTCTTCAAGCGCCTCCAATGCCCCTCTCTTCATAAACATCACTTGCAAGTCTTGGACCTACTTGACTTGGCTACGAGTGAATGGCCTTGAAGAAGTTGTGCCCATTGGTATCATATCATCCTCCCCTTCTTGGAGAAGATTTGTCCTCGAATATAAAAGCTCACCTACACCACAAGAAGATAGATCACTTACATTGAAAACATTATGCACATTATACTCACTTGGCAAGTCGATCTTGTAGGCATTGTCATTGATCTTCTCAAGGACTTTGAAAGGGCCATCTCCTTCGGGCTCAACTTTCCCTCCCTCGATTGAGGGAATCTTTCCTTCCGGAAGTGACCTAAACCCAATCATCGGTTGGAATTCCACTTTCTTTCTTCCATGGTTTTGCCTTTTTGCCACCTTAGTAGTGATCTTCTCTATGCTTTCCTTCACTTTGGCATGAACCTTCACCATTTGGGATACCCTTTGTTTTTCATCCAAACTCATAACAACATCACTAGACAAGAGGGTTAAGGTTAAAGGAACCAAGAGTCATGCCAATAGAGGAATGGAGGGATCGATTATAAGCAAATTCAATCAAAGGCAAACGATCCTCCCAAGAAGTGGGTTTTCCTCTAATCATACACCTAAGCATGCTCCCAAGAGTCCTATTCACTACTTCGGTTTGACCATCCGTTTGAGGGTGGCAAGAAGTAGAGAACATGAGCTTGGTGCCAAGTGTACCCCATAGACTCTTCCAAAAATGGCTAAGAAACTTGGAGTCCCTATCACTAACAATAGTGCGAGGCACTCCATGCAATTTAAGCACATGATTCACAAACAAGGAAGCAACATGAGATGCATCATCACATTTATGGCATGGTATAAAATGAGACATTTTTGAGAACCTATCTACCACAACAAAGATGCTATCATGCCCCTTTTGGTTCTTGGAAGACCCAACACAAAATTCATAGAAATGTCAATCCAAGGACCAATAGGAGTGGGAAGGGGAGTATACATACCTTGAGGACGAGTCTTTGATTTTGCTAGCTTGCACTCCAAGCATTGTCCATAAATCTTCTCCACATCATGCTTCATTTTGGGCCAATAGAATTGTTCATTAAGGATGTCAAGAGTTTTGGAAACTCCAAAGTGCCCCATCATTCCACCACTATGAGCTTCTTTGACAAAAAGCTCTCTCCATGAACTCATAGGGACACTCACCCTACCATATTTGAACAAGAACCCCTCAACAAGTTGGTATCGGTCAACTCTCTTCCCTTGAGTCAACTCCTCACAAAGTTCTTTGAAATCGGGATCTTGAGAATAGAACCCGTTGAGGCTTTCAAATCCCATCATTCTGGAAGTCATAGTATTTAGCAAAACATACCTTCTAGACAAAGCATCCGCCATTACATTTTCCTTACCCCTTTTGTAATGGATCACATAAGGAAATGTTTCAATAAGTTCAACCCATTTTGCATGTCTCTTGTTGAGTTTGGATTGGCTCTTCAAATGCTTCAAGGACTCATGATCTGAACGGATCACAAATTCTTTGTGCCACAAGTAATGTTGCCAATGGGTCAATACCTTCACAAGTGCATACAACTCCTTGTCATAAGTAGAGTAATTCAAAGAAGCCCCCTGTAGCTTTTCACTAAAGTAAGCCAATGGCTTGCCCTCTTGCATCAATACTCTACCTATACCAACCCCGGAAGCATCACACTCAACTTCAAGTGTCTTCTCAAAATTGGGCAATTGCAACAATGGTGACGAAATCAACATGGATTTCAACTCTTGAAAAGCCTTCTCTTGCTCATCTCCCCAAACAAAAGGAACTTCCTTTTTGATCAATTCGGTTAAAGAAGAGGCAATAGTACTAAATCCCTTCACAAATCGCCTCTAGAAACTTGCCAACCCATGAAAACTTCTTACATCGGTTGCATTTTCAGGAGTTGGCCAAGTTTTAATGGACTCCACTTTTTCTTCATCAACCTCCACACCATTCACACTTACAACAAAACCCAAGAATACCACTTTATCAACCCCAAAGGAACACTTCTCAAGATTAGCAAACAACTTTTCACGCAATAAGACATCAAACACTTGTCTCAAATAGACTACATGCTCCTCTATTGTTTTACTATACACAAGAATGTCATCAAAATAGACAACCACAAATTTATTGATAAAGGGCTTCAAGACATGATTCATTAACCTCATAAAAGTGCTAGGTGCATTGGTTAGTCCGAATGGCATAACAAGCCACTCATAGAGACCAAAATTAGTTTTGAAGGCCGTTTTCCACTCATCACCCTGATTCATACGAATTTGGTGATAACCACTTCTAAGATTAACCTTCGAAAATACACTTGAGCCACATAGCTCATCCAACATATCATCAAGTCTAGGATAGGATGTCGATACTTTACCGTGATTTTATTGACGGCTCTGCAATCAATGCACATCCTCCAAGTGCCATCTTTCTTTGGAACAAGAATCACCGGTATGGCACATGGACTAAGACTTTCTTTGACAAGACCCTTCTCAAGGAGCTCTTCAACTTGCCTTTGCAACTCCTTAGTATCCTCTGGATTGCTCCTAGATGCCGGTTTGTTGGGAATTTGGGATCCCGGCACAAAATCAATTTGATGTTCAATACCCCTTAATGGAGGCAATTCTTTGGGCATCTCCTCCGGAAATAGCTCATCATATTCCTGCAAAAGAGAAGAAACAATACTAGGCAAAGTGCTAGTATCTTGGTTAGTATGCAATAAGTGATCCTTGTTGACAAGGCACACCATGAAGCGCCCCTCATCAACACCTTTCAAGCAATTGCTTTGTTTGGCAAGTGTACATATCTTGGCTTTCCCTTTTGTTACCTCTTGATCCTCTTGGCTAAGTAAGGACTCCTTTTAAACTTCTTCCTTTTGCACTCTCTCCCGGAGCTCTTTCATGATTCTATAGTCCTCACTTACTTGATAGGGTGTCAATGGGGTAAGAGTATGCTTTCTACACCCCAAGACGAACGAATACTTGTTAGATCTCCCACTATGTTGAGCATCCCTATCAAATTGCCATGGTCTCCCAAGTAACATATGACATGCTTGCATTGGCACCACATCACATAAGACTTCATCTTGGTACTTGCCAATGCTAAACTTCACTACAACCCGCTTCGTGACCCTCACTTCTCCACAGTCATTGAACCATTGAAGCTTGTAGGGGATAGGATGTTTCCTTGTAGGAAATTTCATATGGTCAACCAATGTCGTGCTCACCACATTTGTGCAACTACCACCATCAATGATCAAGGAGCACACTTTATCCATGATTTTGTATCGGGTACGGAAGAGGTTTTCCCTTTGATCAAGTTTCTCTCTATTCATTGCACCCATGATCCTTCGCAACACACAAGCCAAATTAATATTCTCCTCTAGTTGCTGTTCATCATCCTCCTCTTCAAATTCTCTCTCATGTTCACCTTTCGATTCACCATCACTACCTCCTCTACCACCCTCTTCCTCTTCATCGGTTCGATAACCATCAAGCATGGCCACAATTGCCCTTCTATTAGGACATTCACTTGCAATGTGTCCCCTACCTTGGCATTTGAAACATTGAATAGTAGAAGGACGAGGAAAGTTAGGTTTAGCATTGTTACCTCCTTTAGCCTTGTCTTCACCCTTGGCTTTGTAGTCGAACTTGGCTTGAGGAGTTGGAGTAGTGATCTTGGGTTTGTCCCATCTATCCTTGATCCATGATGAGTATGACACATTCTTAGCCTTGTAGGATTTCTCCACTTTCAAATCCGCTTCAACCTTTGTTGCATCATGAAATGCCTCCTCAAGTGTGGTATAGGAATGAAGCCTTATGGATTTGGAGATATCATGGTTCAAATTGGCCACAAATCGGATCACCGAGTAATTCAAGTGTTCTTCGATCTTGGATTTCAACCTCAAGTTCTCAAACTCATCGAAATATTCTTCCACACTCTTACTACCTTGCCTCAACATGTATACTCTTTTGATAACACCTTGATAATAGTCGGGTGTTACATACCTTGCTTCCATGAGCTCAATCAACTCTTGCCAAGTTGGCACATCAAATATATGTCGTTGAGCTCTCTCATGTTTCTTGGATTCCCACCAAGTGGATGCATACCCCTCAAATTGGGTGAGGGCATACTTTGCTTTCAACGCATCCGAGATGTTGTTAGTAAAGAATATCCTCTCGCTTTGCAATTTCCATTCTAAGAACTCTTCCGGGTCACTCCCACCTTTGAACTTGGGAAGTTCCACCTTGATAGTATGCAAATTGCGGTCTTGACCTCCCCTATCTTCATACCCTTGCCATCTTGCCCGGTCATCATGTCCTTGCCATCTAGCACGGTCATCATGACCTTGCCATCTACCCCGCTTCTCATAGGGCTTACCAAAACCTCCTCGTCTCCGTCGTCCCCTTTGGGAATCATACCCATGTCTTCCTCCATACCGTGGCTCCTCCCACCATCTCTCCCGCTCATACGCCTCAACTTCGTCTTCATAAGTGGGATTGTGGTATTGGGTTGGAAAGGGTTCCGGGGTAAAGTTTTGTAGTGTTGGTGCATTTGGGTTTGTATGGGAAATAATTGGTGGAGTGACTCTCGGGGTCACGTGTGGTGGACGTTCCTCTTGAGGGTGTTGGTATAATTGGGGTTGGTTAAGGGGGTTGGTTCGCCTCACATATCCCGAGGCGTCGACATTTGGATTAGTAGGGTGTGGAATGGATGAGGAAGGATTGAGGTTAGCTTGGGGATAGTATAACGCACGCATTTGTCCTGGGGTTATGGTTGGTGAGGTGTTGGGGTTCCCACTCACGTCATCCCAACATTCACATCCCCACCTTTTGATTAGGGAGTGCCCAACCCACTAGTTTGCTCCACATTCGCCAACCTAACATTGATACTTCCCGCATCCGCCTTCATTGCACTCATCTCCGTGGTCATCCTTGCAAACTCCCTAAGTAAGAGAGCTATTGAGTCCTCTCCATCATGAGATTGTCCTCTGGAATTAGTCATGGTACCTACAAAACTCAACAAACAATATTAGTAGTAAAGTTCCTCACGTCGCTCGTATTTAACTCTCAAATTTTACCACCCAACCTAGTGCTTTGTCCAAGGTTGGGAATGAAAACTACTTGTCCAATCAATCATCACGATTGCTAAGCTTTGTGGAAGAATGGATTCTTATGTTAGGAATAACGGACGACTCAAAACAAACGGACAAGAGTCAATAAACGTTCAACGAAATAAAACGAGAAAAGCTTGAAGAAATTGGTACGAAATAATATTCGGACTCAAGAACTAATTTAACAATCAAGTAAAAACAATTACTAATTGTTAATTAGTTAGAAGAATCAAGGAAAAGAATTAGAAGAAGAGACAAACCTTGAAGAAGAAATAATTTTTTTTTTTTTTTTTAATTTTGGGGCTGGAATAAAACAGGGGAAGAAAACTGTTAAAAAAAAAAAAAAAAAAAACAGGGGACGAAAATAAGTGAAACAGGGGACAAAAACAGAGCATTCAGCTCTCTGAAGTTGGCTGCCACGCACGTGCAGGCTCGCATCAGACTGCTGACGCGCTGCTGAAGACATCGATGATGTGGCGACTTTTTTTTTTTTTTTTTTTTTTTCAAATTTCTGATTTTTCTAATTTGAGGGCCTACCAACTTAATTTTTTTTTCTTTTCTTTTGTCCCAACAAATACTTTTGACTTGTACACTTTTTGGATTAAACACACCTTTTGAGTTTTCTTTTCTATGAAGATTTGAAGTTCTTCAAGAACACCAAGAACTTCAAATTGCCAATCACCTTCAAAACAACTCCAAAAATTCCCAAATTTCGAACCTAGGCTCCCTTCCACTAGTAAAAATAAACCCACTAATTTTCAAGCCCTAATTTCCTCTTCTTCTTCAAGACTAACTTTATGTTCTTCCACTTTCATACTCTATTAATGGTCGATGACTCAAAAATGATCCAAATGACTTGAAACTTTGGAATTTGACTCAAATAACACTAGGGAACAGGAATCTTGTGTCAAATCAACAAAAAAAAACATTTTTTTTTTTTGGGGGTTTTGAAGAATTTCGAATTTTCTATATATATATTTTTTTTGATTTTTTTTTTTTTTTTTTTTTTTTTGTAGAAACAAGGATGAAGAATTGATGGAACAATTCTTCTACCAAGCTCTGATACCAAATGATAGGATTCCTAATGGAAACTTTAGAAATTCAAAATGGAACTAAAATGCAAGAAATTAAGAAAAAAGCAAGACGCAATTAGTAAAGGAATTATAGGCAAATCTAGGTATGTTAAACCTAAACCCTCCTAATTGATTCCTACTAATGAACCTATACTAATTGATAATCAACAATGAAGGCTCAATGAATCCACAAATGAGCAATTCAATGTAAACAATCAAGGACAAGAGTTTTGGATTACCAACTGAAGATCCACACAACTAATCACTAGAATAATTTCTAACTAACTAACTAAACAAACTATCACTCATAAGAGGTTTTTCTTCAATAATCAAGCTAAGGAACTAATGAAATGACTAAGACAACTATATATAGTCTTGTCTTTTACAACTAAGGCCCAAAAGTGACCTTTTGCAAAATTAGCCACAAGTTGACCGAAAATAGCCAACATTGGCTCTTCTTTGGCCATTTGCACTTTTAGCCACTTTTTATGGCTTCCCTTCTTATGCCTTCATCTTCAACATCCTCCCAAACAATCATCCACACGTTATACACTCTTAAGAGGTGTTCTTCAAGTGCCTCCAATGCCTCTCTTCATAAACATCACTTGAGTCTTGGAGCTCGACTTGGCTACGAGTGAATGGCCTTGAAGAAGTGGTGCCCATTGGTATCATATCAGAAGGGGTGTATGTGACGCCCCAACTTAAAAGGAAAGTCCCACATCGGCAAAAACATAGGAGAGATGGTGGGTGTATAAGTAAGTAGGCCTTACACCCTAGTGACGTGTTTTAAAGCCGTGCAGGCCTAGGTCCAAAGCAGACAATATCACTAGCGGGCTGGGCTGGTATAGAACCAATCTTCAATATGTGAGCAGGGTTACTGGATAATATGTGCTAGTGGGAGATAGCAGGTATCCGATGAAATAATCATGGTGCGGGCAGCTTGGTTCGGACACCGCCCTTATTTTAAAATAAATAAATAAGGAACTGAAAAAAACGTCAACTTTCGAATGAAATGCTAAAATTAGTTGTCGCCTTGCATTCAAATGGTTTATGGTTCAATAGGTGATATGGAGTACGAGGGCTAGCACTGTTAGCTGTGGATATCATTGTGGAAGAGATGCTCTTAATTTTAACTCTGTAAAATAAAATGAAATTCCCCTGCACCGGTAATACTGAGACTAGTTCAGTTTAGATTATTTGTCAAGATTTAGTTGGGTCTGCGAACTGCAAATAATGCTTTTAAATATTTTGCAGTGGCTACTGGAAACTATAAACCCAAATCTAGTCTGCTTTTAACTAAGCACGAATTATGTTTAGTTACTCTAAATATATTCAATGGCTACTCCTCTTTGGGGCTTATAAAGAGTTCTATATGGTGGAATGGAGAAGTCCAAGGGAAGGTGGAAGCAAAGAAGCAAGCATATGTGAAGTTGGTAGATAGCAAGGACGATGAAGAGAAGCGGACGAACAGGGAAAAGTATAAGATGGCGAGAAAGGAGGCGAAGTTGGCAGTTTCGGCGGCAAAAACGGCAGCCTTTGAACGCCTTTATGCAGAACTAGAGGACAGAGGTGGGGATAAGAAGCTGTTTAGGCTGGCCAAGGCGAGAGAGAGGAAGGCACGCGACTTGGATCAAGTGAAGTGCACCAAGGACGAGGATGTCCAAGTGTTGGTACAGGAAGCCCACATTAGACAGAGATGGCAGTCATACTTTCATAAACTCTTGAATGAAGGAGGGGACAGAGACATTGTGTTGGGAGATTTGGAGCACTCTGATAGGCATCGTGACTTTGGATATTTGTCACACCCCAACCCTCGTCAGGGTGTGACGGGCACCCGACTCTCATCAGAGTCAAGCGAACCCTTAAATGTCAACTCAAATTTTTTTTTTTTTTTTTTAAAACAAGAATTGAAAGTTGTAAATGAAATGCTAAAATCGACACGTGGCTCCATGCATTTCAAAACAGGATATATATAAATATATACATACGACATAAAACAAGGCGAGCCAAAAAGGCCTCTCGCCATTTCTATACAACAAAAAGATGGCCGGCAAGGCCAAACGGTAACCACGACTCCCATATGTTCAGACTTCTATAGAGTATAACCCGTACAATATATAAAGCTATACCAAAACGAGGGCGGTCTCGGATCAAATGGAGCCGCTAACTTCGATGCTATCTCCCTCTAAAAATTTCGGGTCCCCCGGTCGCGTCCCCGAACCTCGCGGCATGAAACGCGGCCCGAAGAAAGGGGGTCGTACGGAATATGTACCGAATATGTAAAGCGAAAATAAATAGATAATAACCACCGCGCAATTTAAGAGGGAAGAAATCACATACAACCCAATACACGCAACCTTCGCTTAAGAGAAGACATAAGTAGATGTACGTAGTCGCAAACAAGCCTTAAGTAAATAACGCAATCCAACTAACAAATCCTTTAATAAGTAATACAAAGACGTCACACACGCGCTCGCTTCCGGCAAAATAATAATAACAATAACAATAACAATAATAGCCCTTCGGGCAGCCGCTTCTAGCTCGATATCAATAATGGCCCTTCGGGCATTACGCTTCCGGCATAATAACGAAGATAGCCCCCCGGGCATTGCCGCTTTTCCGCATAATAATAAAGATAGCCCCGCGGGCATTGCCGTTCCGCATAATAATAAAGATGGCCCCTTGGGCATAATAGTAATAATAATAATAAAATATCGCACCCCCTTCGGTGGTTTTTAAAAGTCTTATAAAATATCACACTCCCTTCGGAGTGGTTTTGTACACACCCCCTTCGGAGTGGTTTTGGAA
Source organism: Lycium ferocissimum (assembly GCF_029784015.1). Taxonomy (NCBI): domain Eukaryota; kingdom Viridiplantae; phylum Streptophyta; class Magnoliopsida; order Solanales; family Solanaceae; genus Lycium; species Lycium ferocissimum. Next base: position 65,934,311 of record NC_081349.1, read on the forward strand.
AAGCCTTAGAAAATAATATATCACACCCCCTTCGGAGTGGTTTTGAAAAGTTTTATAAAATATCACTTAATAGAGTCATTTGTAGCAGTTTCAAGGCAATTCGATGACATTCCGGCAAGTTACGGACGTTTGAGCATTTTTCCAACAAGATAGGAGGATACTAGTTCAATTGCACCGAATGAATAGTGCTCCATTTCGAATTGATTTCGATGAACGAATAACCCCGAGGCTCAAATTCAAGCCTAGTATACCTAGGACATGCCAAAAGAAGGGAAGGAATAGCTTTACATACCTCACGGGTGCCTTATGCTCGCTTGAGATCAATTCCGTTCGTCCGAATCGCAAATGGTCACCTTTACCCGCATTACTATTCATGAGAGTTAGCATTTCAATAATGAGTTCATACTTGACTACCGAAATTTCGTGAAGACTTCCCCTATAAATATAGCATCCCGAGATTCAACTCGGCTCGAATAACAACAACCAACCCAACAACATCAACAACATCAATAATCGCTACAAAGCACATATGAACACAAATAGTCTTTCTTTCAACATAATACTCCAACTTCCGTTCTAACTTCACACTTTTCATCCAATATCGATATTTTCATATTTGTCTACTAATTCAAGGCCATTCAAATACGACTCGGGACATTTCACCTAATTCTACAAAACATACAAGATTTCCATCAAACCATAAGTTATCCAAAATTTCTAATTTTCAACATAAATATCCATAACATATTTCCATCTTCCATTTCCATAACCCATAATCACAATTCACATCTAAGTTCTTACTTTCATCATTATATAAAAACTACATAAAAATCACATAATTTCTCATAACAACATAAAACCAATTTCAACACCAACTTAACTCATTAAACCTTCCTTTTTCATTACAAACGTCACAACAACACAACTAATATACTAAATAAAATTAAGGTCACCTTCCCTTCACCAATGCTACCACACGGCCACACACCTCAACACACCATATTTCCATGATTTCCATTCAATTATACTCATCACAACACTTATAAATCTTCTATAACATGAAAAGAAAACACAAAATCCTTGCCTTTTCTCAAGATCATGGCTCACGGCCAAGCACTACTTCACACATACACACGGCCATGTAATCTCACAACACAATTTCCATAACTCTCATACAATTCTAATCATTACAACATGCACACATCTTCCATAACATAAAAGAATAGAATCCTTACCTTATTCTTAAAATTTCAACTTGCCGCAAACGTCGCCCTTTTGCTTAACTAATTATATCACGTCGAAGAGCGTCTTGAGCTTGTTACTAATTCAAGAAGAACAAGATTTTTGCATCAAAGATTGAAGCTCCAAGAATTTTTTTTTTCTCTTCTCTCTTTTTTTTTCCTCTTGGCCGATTGCTTTCTCTCTTGTTCTTGATTTCTCTTTTTTTTTCTTGAAGATTCTAAGGATAGCCATGCTTATATAATTTGGCACATGCAAAAATTTAATAAACTTGTGGGTTTGGGCCACTAGTTGGCCGGCCACCCTTCCAAATTGGGCCTAAATTTTTCCTTTTTTTTTTGAGCCCAATTAGCTAGGAATCTTATTTTGCAATTTCCCGAAACAAATTTCCGAGATTCCAATTTTGCCATCGCCTTCTCCGATGTTCTCGTGTCAATATTTTCCATAAGTAACGACATACACACCACATAAAATCGAAGCGTGGCCTTATTCTTACCAATCACAATTATGCCCAAATTTTCCGAATGTGCAAAAACACGGGATGTAACAATATTGTAGGAGTATAAACGTTAAGGAGGTTAAGAGAGCGGTTCGTAGGATGCGCAGGGGAAGAGCGACCGGACCTGACGAGATTCCTGGGGAATTTTGGAAGAAAGTGCGAGCGGGGGTAGGCTTGGGTAGTGGGCCGGGTTGTTTAATGTCATTTTCAAGACGAAGATGTCGGAAGAATGGAGGTGAGTACAATGATTCCCTTGTACAAGAACAAGGGTGACATTCAAAGCTGCAGCAACTATAGAGGTATCAAGCTACTAAGTCACACTATGAAAGTATGGGAAAGGGTGGTGAAAATGAGGGTGAGGAGAGGTGTGTCTATTTCAGAGAACCATTTTGGATTCATGCCAGGACGCTCAACTACAAAAGCCATTCATATTATAAGGGGATTGGTGGAGAAGTATAGGCCGCGGAAGAGGGACTTGCACATGGTATTCATTGACCTAGAAAAGGTCTACGACAAAGTGCCAAGAGAGGTCCTATGGAGATGCTTGGAGGCTAAAGGTGTACCTGTGGTGTACATTAGAGCGATAAAGGACATGTATGATGGAGCTAAGACCAGGTAAGGACGGTAGGAGGAGACTCGGAGCACTTCCCTGTTCTGATGGGGTTGCATCAGGGATCAGCTCTTAGCCCGTTTCTATTCGTCTTGGTGATAGATGAATTGACGCGACAAATACAAGGTGAGGTGCCTTTATGTATGTTGTTCGCGGATGACATAGTCCTGATTGACGAGACTCGCAGCGGAGTTAACGATAAGGCTGGAGGGTGGAGACGAGCGTTGGAGTCTAAAGGATTTAAATTGAGTAGAACCCGGACGAGAATACTTGAGTGCGGAGTTCGTGGCGTACCGCATGAGGATGACGAGGAAGTGAGGCTTGGTACCCAGGCCATTCAAAAGAAAGGAAGTTTCAAGTATCTTGGGTCTATTATACAGGGAGATGGGGATATCGATGAAGATGTTTCACATCGTATTAGTGCAGGGTGGATGAAATGGAGGCTCGCCTCCGGAGTGCTGTGTGACAAGAAAGTGCCACCAAAACTTAAAGGCAAGTTTTACAAAGTGGTGGTTAGACCGACTTTATTGTACGGGGTGGAGTGTTGGCCAGTCAAGAACTTTCATGTTCAGAAGATGAAAGTCGCGGAAATGCGAATGCTGCGATGGATGTATGGGCACACTAGGAGGGATAGAATTAGGAATGAAGATATCCGAGACAAGGCGGGAGTGGCATCGGTGGAGGACAAGATGCGGGAAGCGAGGCTGAGATGGTTTGGGCATGTGAAGAGGAGAGGCACAGAGGCTCCAGTGCGGAGGTGTGAGAGGTTGGCTATAGACGGTTTCAGGAAAGGTAAAGGGAGGCCAAAGAAGTATTGAGGGAGAGGTGATTAGACGGGATATGGCACGGTTTCGGCTCACCGAGGACACGACCTTAGATAGGAGGTTGTGGAGGACTCGGATTAGGATAAGGCTAGGTTGCTTATCCTTTCACCATAGTAGTTGTAGTTTTGCTCATTCGTTTATTGCTATTTGATTTCTGCTTATATTTGTTGGGCCTTTGTACTTTGATTATCTTATTTATCTATGGTACTTAATGCTCCTTTCTACCATGACTTTCTCGCTTTTGTTATTCCTCATTTTCATATTGTTTTTGATATGCTTGGCCCTATCTGACCTTTTGTCTTGTTTTCCTCTCTTGAGCCGAGGGTCTTTCGGAAAACGATCGCACTTACGCTTTCAAGGGTGGGGTTAGGTGCACAGTACACTCTCACCCCTCCCGGACCCACGCGGTGGGATTCCACTGGGCTTCTTGTTGTTGTTGATCTTGACTTGCTAAAGCTTTGCCATTGAAACTATTAGAGTAACTCAACATAATTCACGGACGTGAACTTTTTCTTCTCTGTTGTAAATGTGTTAGAATTAGATAGGAAGATGTTTATTTTTTTGGTTTAATTCATTAAACTAATTACTCCCTCCATTTTAATTCACGTGACACTATTTCCTATTTAGTAAGTTAAAAAAAAAATGACACATTTAAGATCACAAGTCTTATAAGTCTGTCTTTCTCTATTAAATTTTGCACTTAGTCGAACATGTACATGTTCACATAAAATGAAATAGAGGGCATACCTCTTATGATATGAGGTATTAATCACCATGCCAACTAGCAATGCTTCATATTAAGACGTGCTTAAGAGCTATTAATATCATGCGTCATCCAACCTAATCCAAGAAAATAATTTTATTTAATTAGCACAGATGCATTATCTGTCATTTCTGTTGACTACGCAAAAAGTTCCTTTACCCTTGAGGATTCATCCATGTGCTTTTGCAGAAAACAATGCGGATTTTGTGTTTTTATTTATTGCTGACAGCGTTTTTTGTTTCCTGTAAGAATGTGTTCAGCTACATTCTGTATGTGTATAAATAAAGTTTTGCTTCTTTTTCTTCGACAAAATTTGAACCATTTTATCAACTTTATAGCAACTTCTCTTTTTCATTGAGAAAACGTCATTCTTCACTCATTCAAATACAACTTCGCAAATGAAAATGATAAAGCAATATTCATTTTTTTTTATCACCTCCCCTCTCGTCACATAGTCTTCCAATGCAGGCTCTAACTCGGATGACTCAATTTGTTTACACTAGTTTTCAGAACTTATCTTAAAACAGTACCAATTCATGTTACAGTATCTAAATAACACTGTCAAATTAAAGTTTTTTCCTGAGTTTCTGTTTTACAGAGATAGCCTTTATCCTGCCTAGTGAGATTGTCGGAAAATTCAACACTAATTGAAAGGGTGTAGTCAGATGGTTGGGATTTCTCCACCATTAATCAGATATCTCGGGGTCAAGCGGGGAGGAGGCAGAGGGGTGCAAGGGGGTTCAATTGAATCCCCTTCATTAAAAAATTATACTATGTAAATGGGATAATTATTTTGCATATATATAAGTTGTTGAATCTCCTTGACATAATATTTTTTTGAATCCCCTTATTTGAATTCGTGGCTCCGCCACTGGGGTCAAGCTCTAGGAAGCGAGAACCTCTTAGTATGGAGCGTTTTACCCCCTGAGAGGACTTATACGGCGCGAATTCAAATTAGTCGAGTCAGTACGTTTCATATACTGAATATCTAAAAAAAAATATTGGAAGTTCAGCCCTGGCTAGTTGTCCTCTAGGTATGAATGAGATGAAGTGCTTGCGTCAGAGGCTGCATCCTTTCAAAATTGAGTAGGTAAAAGATAACGATATTATTCTAATTTTATTAGGCCCCAAGTCAGAAGAATATGTGTTCATGTTTAAGCCTTCCCAAATTTCCATCACTTACATAATATTCCCAGTTTTAAAACTTTCAGCAGACCTCACATCCACAAATAAAGAAAACAATCCGTGAAGATACCAAGAATACAGACCAACCAGGTGGATACACTTCCCCAAATATAAAAAATAAATATTGAGACACAACAAACCAATGTCAAACTACCCTCTATAGTTTGAGAGCCTCTCTATACACAACATAAAGGAGATGTATTTTCATAAGCCTTTGATTTATCGGAAGTTCAATCTTTTCATGAATCAATTAAGTATCTTTTTAATGTTAGCAGTGCTTTCTTTGAATGTGAGAGCTGATCATGAAGATTTGCCATCTTCAGAAGATGCTGTTAGCAGTTTCCAGCCAAGCCTTGCTGTTGTTATCGGTGTCCTTTCTATCATGTTTTCACTAACTTTTCTTCTACTCCTCTATGCCAAGTTCTGTCATAGGACATCTTCTCCTGTTCATAACAGCACCAACCTTCATATTCAGGATGGACTTGTTCGATCAGTGTCTCGTTCCTCAGGTATCGATAAAACTGTGGTGGAATCGCTCCCTTTTTTCAGATTCTCTCTACTGAAAGGGTCCAAACAAGGGCTTGAATGTGCTGTTTGCTTATCAAAATTTGAAGATATTGAAATTCTTAGATTGCTTCCTATGTGTAAACATGCCTTTCATATTGACTGTATTGATCAGTGGCTGGAAAAACATTCAACCTGCCCTCTTTGCAGGCATAAGATCAGTTCTGAAGACCTTTCATTACTTACATATTCAGATAGTTTGAGATTCTTATGGAATCAGTCAAGAGAGGAATCAAATTTGGAACTTTATATTCAAAGAGAGGGAAATGGATCCTCAAGATTTAGTATCGGAAGTAGCTTTAGGAAATCTGAAAAGGGTAAGAAGGAAGAAGAATTGCCAATACAAGAAAACAATGAGAAAGCACTACACAGGTTCAATCATAAGATCATAATCTCAGATGTTGTCTTCAAGAATCGATGGAGCAACGTGAGTTCTTCTGACCTGATATTCTTGAATTCGGAAATGCTTAATGGCATGACAAGCAACAGATTCTCATCAATGGACAGAAAAACTGAGCAATCCACGGCAAGAAGAGTGATAGAAGAAGGTCAAAGGATGAATATCAAGGATGAAATGGAAAGGAAAAGATTGTTCGAGACTAAATTCAAGCAAAATAGTCTTGTTGCAGCCCCTGTATCAGCAAGTACATCAAAAGTAGTAAATCAAAATGAGAAAAGATCCATGTCAGAAATTATAGTGCATCCAAGATTCATAGATTTCAACAACAGGAATAGAGAGCTTTCAGTTCCACAAAACAATGTGAAAGAGGAAAGGAGGAGGAAGCTTTGGCTTCCAATTGTAAGGAGAACAGTCAAGTGGTTTGCTAATAGGGAAAGAAACTCAGTACAGACACAAAATACAACACAAACACTAAATGTATAGACTTTGCCTTCTTATTGTGGGATCCTAATTCTCTTCACTTCTGGTGCATCATGGAAGTAAAATTTGAACCTTCACAGATAATAATCTTAGTTCAGAAAAGCAGACAATTTTTTTCGTTTGTTTGTAATTTCCTTCTATGAGCAAGATTTTCAGTTACAAACTACTTTAACAGATTATAATAGTAAAAATGAAAGATTGTACTGATTCAGTTTCCCCAGGATAATCAAGGCAATTAGCAACTTTAATTGTGTGATCGGCTGTTAGGACGATGGGGACAATTTAAAGTAGTCAAGCTCATAGACGGATCCAGGACTTAAAGTTTATGGGATCGTGTAACGACTTCAAGTTAAAATGCAATAATAACTGAGTTCACAATCACAACATTTATGAATATTTTGTAATTTTCTTAATACAAAATACATGGCCTTAACAGAAGCTCCTAGGTTCACATGAACCTATACCTATAGGCTAGGTCTGCCCTGCTCAAGTTCTGATTGTTCTTATGGGGTTAGTGAATCTTTCTCGAGATTCTTCTTTTTGGTTGGGGAGGAATAGATCGTGAATCATTCCACTATAGATGAAACAAAAAGGCTAGAATCTTTCTAATGATGCAAAAACATTTACTACATGACATTGCTGGTTATGATTTATTGTATCAAAAGTGTTGACTTAGATGGTAAGTACATTTTCCTTTGTTAATTTTGTTTTAAGTTTCACCAGGCTCAATGTGAATGTAAATTAAGCTACCAATCCTGAGAAAAAAGTGGTATTTTAAATGTTGATTGTATACGGTAAAAACTGGATTAACGCTTAGCCGGTGAGACCGGGGACCGAGAAAAGGAAGAAGACAAGCACGAGCGTTCAGACCGGGGGTATGACATCAGTAGTGCTTGATCGTAAGAAGCCTGGGAGGAAAACCGTGTCCGATTTATCCGGGGCGAACTACTTTATCGCTAATCCTGGTTTCTACATGGTCGAGTCGATAGTGGCCATTGGTCGGTTTCTCGCACTGGTTGACGTTGATCGTTAGTCCGGTTTCTTCATGGCCGTTATGATCGTGGCCGTTGGTCCGGTTAATCAGTTATTCAACTGCCACGTGTGAAGACCGTTTTGCCACCTAATGCTGACAACCTTATCCATATTAGGGGCCTCCATTATTCTAAAAGGGCTTTATGATGTATGAAAGACCCATAGAGAAAAACTATAAATAGGGGGCACTTTCCTACTTTTAGGGGTTAGCTTTTTCAGATCTAAAACATTGTATTAGACTTTTATTGAAGCTTTTGCTTCTTCTTATCATTCTTTTTCTAATTTTGGTCCGGTTTGCGGTGTTAACTTCATTTAACCACATTAATCGATTAGATTGAAAATACGTACATCTATCCATTTTAAAACCAAGTATTGATGTTATCAATTATTAGCACGTGGTTTTTAAGTCATTATAAGAAG
>NC_081349.1:65942426-65985833 GCF_029784015.1 Lycium ferocissimum
ATATAGCATTGAAATATACGTACATACATATCCAGCTCAAATCCATAGTAGTGACGTGTTCATCCAAGTTATTAGCACGTGGATTTATAAGTCATTATAACGAATCTGCTAATATATTCCTCATTAACCCAAGTAGATTAAAGTATCCACATATCCTATACCTCATTTACAAAATTCATCTTATTACCTAATTTCGGGGTAAACATTGATCAAGTTGAGTATTTAGTTATACTAATAAAGAAAGCAACATTAAACAATAAGACTGTTGCCATCCTGGTTTTCTGCTTGGTTCTGCGAATCAAGCCATAATTTCGAGGTTATGAAAATTATGGAGCAACCAATATTATTGAGGTTCTAAGAAATGAGAATCTCTTTCAAGTTTGAATTCAGTGAATCTCTTACAATAATAATACTACCTCTCCCAAATATTTATCGTTTTAGTGCAGTAAATTTGTTTAAAAATATTTCACGTTTTAAGAAAATAACAAGTTATTTATTTCTTTGTTTTCTAATCCACCCTTACTGTTTCAAAAATAATAACCAATAAGTTATTGGTTAAACGTAATTTTATAATTAGCTTGTGGTACCCTTTCTTCTGTATTTTTTACGGTGTGCTTTATTAAAGTAATTAATTTGCTGCACCCACTTTCTTCATTATTTTCTTTTTCATTTTGTGAAAGCTTTTGGTCTAACAAATCTTAAGATGTATCTCCATTGGCCTGCCTATTTACAAGACTGACTATTTTAATGATTCACTTACTTCATCTTCACCGCAAATATTCATTTTTATCATAAATCCTCTATCTATCTATATGCGGAATGGACTTTAAATCACTGAGTATTGCTTAGTATTATGCTTTTGACAGGCTTGATACTCAATCTGTATTTTAGGCTGCTGACTTAAGGATTGACAATCATGACGTACTATAATTTAGTTTATGTACGCTTCTTGCTCTTTTAACTTTTATCATCGTTTTAAAAATTGAATTTCACTGTATATGTTATTCTTGGTGTGATTACTCATTTTAAAGTGTCCTAATAAATTAAACAATTAACACTACAAACATTATCGGTAGAAGGGATTCGTGTTCTATAACCAAATGTGACAAAACAAATTCAAAGAAATGTATCAAAAGTTAGTCGGAAAACTACAAGCATCATTTAATTTGTTGTCAATGAGGGTAGAAAAATTTACTCTGGACAAAGATCCGGAGTGCGAGGGTTCGGGGAAGGACCGCACCTGAAGGGGTATAATTAGACAACATACTTTAATGCAAATATTAGTGATTGGCGCACAAAGCATCACGAATTAATAGGGTTCGGGAAGGAGCATTGCACCTCAAGTGAATATCAGATTAGGCGACGCCCTTTAATGCAAATATTAGTGAAGAAACTACTTGCCTACAGTCAAAAATTCAGGCATAAGGGCCGCATTCGCCTTATGACTCACTTACCATTTCCAAGACTCCCCTTCAAAATTTCCACAAGGCTTTTTCAACCTTTGTTTGACCAAAGTGCAATTTTTAAGGATTATTTAACTATAATAAAAATAGTATCTTTATGATTTTGTCTTTAACTTCCTCATGCGACTTCCTTTAAATTAGTAAGTTCATAATTTAGGACTCAATTAGCGCCAATTTCAGGTAGGAATTCACAAACTAGGAAGTGACGTATACGTAGCCATTTCTGGAAGAAAGGATTACGAGGGTTAAGAACTTAAGATCACACATAAAGTCCCCCAAAAAAATACATAAAGCTCCAAAATCATTTTTGAAAATGCTAAGAAATCTATAATATGTTAATGCGTGGACTGCTCAAATGTTATTTATGTGTGTTGGACAAAAATTAGTTTCCGCTATATTTTTTTGCAGAAATATATATATATATATATATATATATTTTGGGTAACTAATAGGCTTGTGTTAATACCAAGAGAATAATTACAAAACAGCCAAGCTATAACACAGCTTGCTAAATCTGATGAGTTCCCCTTCTAAACTATACAAAGGATAACTGGTAACTATAGCTATACATCAGAACACCTTATCGCTTGCTATAGTCTATATATATAACTCAGCTCGTATTCTCTCAGAATCTGCATTGTAGTAGTCTTGTTTTCACTGTTGAGGCAGCTCTAGCAGTACATACGCATGCTATTTCCTTTGCTAAGTGCTCCCCTTGTGTCTCCCTTTTCTCAAAAATTCTTATTCCTCTCTTTCCACAGTGCAAATATAAATTCTGCATATACCATTCGTAACAGTTGAGCCTGTGTTGTCTTGCCTTTGGAAAGGTTTAGGACTGTCTGGTATTGCTGGTTCCAGTTCTGTTGTACTGGCCAGTGGGTCTGCAACCATCTCATCAACCTTTGCCAAAGCACCTGTGCAAAACAGCAATAAAAAAAAAGGTGATCTCTGTGTTCATTTCCAGTGTGACACATTTGACAGATTGGGTCTACTTGAATATTCCATTGTAGTAGTCTATCTGTGGTGAAGAGCCTGTTTTGAACCTGAAGCCACATAATAAATAGAGCTTTAGGCCTAGCTGAGTTCTGGAACAGTAAACTCCTCCATGGTGCTCTAGGAACCTCCCCTAGCGACTGCAAATACAGCTGTTTTATCATGCTTCTTTTGGGATTTGCCTGTAAAACATTAGAAGCAGCAACCAAGGAGTCCTTTGACCCTAGTATCTTCTTCACCATCCATCTTTTCAGAAATATATTTTCTCACGTTTGGTATCAATATCCTAGTTTATCCTTATTATTAACTATAATCATTTCTTGATGCATTTTCTAAAACATTGAATTTATCATATTCAAAGCGTGATTAGTGAACTCATTATTTTATTAATTGTTTTTTAAGGGATGTGTCAAGTCAAACATGAACAAGTAAAGTGGGCGGTTTCATAGCCAACCACGTAAAATTAAGGTTACAACAAAATTATATTTTACTATATTAGAAGCATGAGTTGGGGGTGGTTTCATTGTCCACCTCCAACTCATGTAAATAAAAAATAAAAAAACTGGACCCGTCTACTAAAAAAAAAAATCAAACAATATATTAAAAAAAAAAAAAAGTGGACCCCATATTAAAAAATCAAACAATATTCATGTAATTCCCAAAGTATCCCCATTAAGTCAATAATGATGGATTCATTGCCACATGCGTATCAACCCATTAGTGGAAGCAAATACAATTATTATACAGCAAAAAACATGGATCCCATATTATTGTTTTTCTTCAAAAGTTTAAGTAGCCAAACCGTACAATTTCCTTTTTTTTCTTATATTAGCCTGAGATCTATTCTAGATATTTAACTGTTGTATTTGCTATTCCGCCATGTCATTTATTTGTTATGTTTACTAAAATAAATATACTTAAAATATTTATATTTTAAAATAAGATAGAATTTAATTACTTTTTCATTTTTATTCTCACTCTAATAAATGTGAAAAGAGATTAATGTCGTAAAAGAAAAAAATAATATTAAATGGAGATCAAATTATAAATAAGGTAAATTAGTCAAATTATAATTCTAATTGACGTTTCCTTAAAAAACCGTGCAAAAGACAACATGACAAGTAAAATGAGCTAATCCAAGAATATTCATCAAAAATTAAAAAATACTAGTTCTTCGTTTAAATAGAAAATCAAATTTCTACTTTGTTTCATTTTAAACATGTAAAATTAATTTAATAATTTGAATTAGAATTATCCAAATCAAAATTTGATAAAAAAATAATAAGTATTGTTTAGGTCCAATCTACATACATTAACAATAGAATATTTTACCCCTTTAAATTAATCAAATTAAAATTCAAAGTATCAACTGATGCTTAAATATTGCTATTGTTTTGTCACAAAGAGAGCAAAATAGTTTCCTTTTAAACAAGTCTTCTCTTTTAAAAAGTATTAATAAAATTTTTGCAAACTTTGTATTCGTAGCAAACACTAATATAATAAAGTTTTGGATACGGAAGACAAACTACAATGTTATATTAATCGTGTTTTGAACATAGTGTGTATATATATATGCATAAAAACAGTGCAAACTTATGTATATTTATTATAGCAATATAAAATATATATATTATCACTACTCAAACACAACTACATACACATAGATACACTATAATCCAAAGTGTTGGGCACACGGACATACGCCATCTAGTTTCTTAAATAAAGGTTCGGGTTTGCTGAAATTTATTATTGAAACGCATACATAGGTTGAAGTGCTTGAGGATTATTAATTCCCTGCAACAGAAGATACAGTATACAATTCGAGAATAAGAAAAAACAGCTTACAAATATTAAATTTAGCATGACGTTAGAAAAGTTGAATTGAAAATTTTCCCAAAAGGTAATATATAAATAAACTTAATTCATATATAAATAAACTTAATTAATATCGGAGCAGGTGGCATTATCACCATCTGTTTGGTGATGGGTGAGCTCATTACGAAGAAATGATTTATAGCTACTACGGTTCTGCATGTTTAAAAAAAAAAAAAAAAAAAAAAAAGAGAGACTCATACTCAGCTTCTTCCATTTTTACTTGTCCGCTTTACTAAAAATAATATCCATTTTTACTTGTTCAATCTGGATGATAATGTATCATTTCGTATCTATTTTATCCTTATTATTAATAATTAGTTTGAAAGCTTCAAGTAATTATTATTAATTACTGGTTAATCTTCTGCGTGCGATTGAATAAAAATGGGCGGGAGAGTCCTTGAATACTACTCATATAACATACTCCCTCATATTTTCTTATTAATACGCCCAAAAAAAGATCCCTTTCTATATTTGGATATAATTTACATTTATGCAATTATTTATAGTAACATAAAATATATATAACTTATTTAACACTATAAATTTAAAAATTATCGTTCTTTTTTAAATTTCATGTCTAGTTAAATACGTTAGACATAAATTGAAACATAGAGAGTAAGCAGTCTAAAACCATTCCTTATGTTGGACATATTCCTTATGTTGATTGGCTAAAAGACAATGATTTGGTATAAAGACTTACGAACCATGATGTCATTTATTATTAAGTGCATTCATTGCTGACACATCACCCATGTGTCTGTTTTCGAATATTACTAACTCTTACTATTAGTTTACTTTATAGTCAAGAAAGAGCAACTTTTTGTCACATCTCCAGTGGAAAACAATTTTTTTGAACTATATCTAATAGGTATTTGGAGATGAATTTAATTGTAGAATAATGATTTAAAGTTGAAGACAAATAATGGTATTTAAACCGTTCAAAATTTTATTTGGACATGTATTTTACTTTAAAATTCAAAATTTTATTTGGACATGCATTTTACTTTAAAAAGTTAACGTTTTGTCAGTGAAAAAAGATTTTGCACTTAAACTTAAAAAACTCATCTTAAAAACTAACCAAAACATTTGTGTATAAAGAAAATTGACAAATTCCACCGAACCAATAATCTGAATCAAATTGGAAAAAAAAATAACTATGGTTCGGTTTGATTTGATTTGGTATTGAAAATAATACCCAACTGGGAACGTCCAAAATTTGGATCATAGAAAAATGAGGACTCCTTCGGCTTTGCTAACTTCTACCACCTGAGGTTTTGACCATGAAACCACAATTAAATTCCGACAACGGTACTACTTGGGTAACAAAATTCGTTACCCCTAAAGATGGATTGAGTTGTCGACTGCCTTCTCTCACGTTTGGCAGTTTTCTTCCGCCTCAATTCCAATCAATCATTGGAAACCTATATCTGATTCTTAATCCCAGAAGTCGATACAACTAGAAGCCTGTGATTCAGCCACGACGAGGGAGCTCCAGTTCTCTGAAGCAGTCGTCTTCCCAACCAACCCCGGTGAAGAAAGACTATCAAGAAAACAGAATTGCGCAAAAGGGTAAGTCACTATCCTATGTTCCCCTATCACTAAAGAAGGCAAAGTTTATGTTAATATTGTAGATGACGACCTGAAAGAGCAGGAGGACTATTTCTAAGTCAGCCTTGATTGATTATGTTATAGGTGACACCCCGTATGTGAAATCCATGCAGAGTTATGTGTTGAATTCCAGAAATTGCCACGCCCAAAACCCACCCTAGACGTGACCAGCATCCAACGTCCTGAACAACATCCGAAGAACCTAAACGACACAATAATAATACTTGAACCCGCCAGGTTCAATATTCGCCACCAACAGTTTATAAAACGAATGTAACAAATCATGAATATATGAATTAAATCAGCGGAAGTCTTTATAAATTAACTAAACCAACCAAAACATGATAGTATGCCCGAAAGAGTTAAACAACAACTCTTCTTCTACTCACATTTGAATGTATACTAAGGAGCTTCTAAGAATAAGGAATAAATGTCTAACTCATCGGGACGCCGACTAGAAAACTAATATAAATAAATGGAATTAAATAAATAGGGTGTCCCCACAGAATGAATGTGTGGGCTCACCAAAATCGTAACCGCAAGTCATTCCTAAACGCTCGGAGTATCGAGAACACACTCTTCACCATTACCTAACATACCATAAAAAACAACAATGGTATGCCTGAGTACTTCGTACTCGGTGAGTGCCTCGGGGATAACAAGTAATATGAAAATAAAGTACAGTAATACATAAAAAATCAGTCTTGAAAATCGTGTGAAACCAATGTAAGAACAGTTATTCAGTTTGTGCATCTCAATAAGAATTATCAAAACCGATTATAAGGCCTCTTGTCAAGGCACAACTTCAAATATGCCTTTCAATTGATCATAATTAACAACAACAATTCCATGAGAAAATAAGAATATCACACATGCCAATATAGGCCCAAGAATCAAGCACATCGAAGGGGTGACCGTAGAGGTTCCCTTGCTCTAAGACCACCACCGGAATATGAAATTCAACGGTGGCTATCCTTCCTCCCGAATGGCTAGGCATCATCACACTAGGATCCATAGTGGCTACCCTTCCTCCCGAGTAGCTAGGCCAAACACAACAATAAAATTCATAGCATAGAAGCCGATTCACAATTTGTCTCAAAGTATTCACACCATAAAATAGCATTAAAGTTCATTATGCCATTACGAAAGTCCATAATTTCATAGATAATCTTGAAAACGTTTCCACTTCTTTAAACAAGATTCATTTGTCTTAGTTTCTTTGTAAAATCATCAATACCAACAATTAACCATCATCACTGATCATCTCTTATAGAAGAAAACGATTATGATTTCATATACGTATATAGAGGATAATGCAATCAAGGTTTAATGTGGACTTGTCCTCATGTACACCTACCGAAGCGAAAAGACATGAATTAGGGTTTTACGTAAGAAGTTCACCTCTTTATTCAATAAAGAACCTTTGAGAAGAAAACATATATCCGTGATGAGGTTTTTAAAAGAGACATACCTTAGTATGTTAAACAAAGTTTAACAATTCACTTTTCTAGTGAAGAACACCCAAACCTAGCTTGAATCACTTTAGGAAGAATTATGTTGCAAACCAGGTTTTAGTCACAAGAATCATGTTAAGAATCATGGGTTTGATGTTAGGATTGATAAACAATGATTAAGATGTTCTTACCTTAGTGTTGGATCCCTAGAGAGATATTTTCGTCCTTACGGTTTTTGAGAGTGAAAATAATGGAAGGAAACTAAAATTTTGCAACTTATATAATTTCAGGCCGTCAGGCACAATCGACGGTACAAACGACGGAGCGTCGATCTGATCCGTCGAATGGTCTTTGTGCTAGGTCAATTCTACGGTACAAACGATGGAGCGTCGATCTGCTCCGTCAAAGTCATGAAATTTTCAGTGAGCAACTTTCTCTTCCTTACTTTCTACGGTGCAAAGGACGGAGCGTCGAATAGATCGACGATACAAAGGACGACCATCAAACCTCCTTTTCGTGAAACTGCAGTGAATTTTCATTTTGACCATCTCCTCTTGGGTCTTTAGCCTAAAGTCATACACGTAACCCAACATATAAGGTTCCAAAGGACTCATACAGTGCTTTCACACTCTATACGGATTTACGGGATGTTACAGAAATTTTGTGAGTAAACCCTATATTTTGTTGCACGATGAAGGCTAATGCACTTTTAGTTTTGATTCAGTAGAGGAATGTGATAAGGTCATTCAAGTAGATCCTTACACACTCCATAATAAACCATTTGTGCTTCAAAATTTAGAAATTGACTATGACTTCGACCTTGATTGCGTAACCACTATTCCATTGTGGGTTATTTTACGCTTGCCGGTGGGGTATTGGTCTAGTAATGCTCTGAGTAACGTCGCTTGTGTTGCCCACCTCTATACACAGACAAGTTTAATGCTAATATTGACAGGATCTCTTATGCTCGTATATTGGTTGAAAATGATGTCTCTCGACCACTCCTTGAGTCCATTGAGATCATCACCCCTACTGGACTATCCATCAGGTGGTAAACTATGATTGAAGACCCAAGTTTTGTACTGAATGAAATTTGAGCACAATGCTGATAACTATTGGAATGCTGAGGCAGATGTCCAAGAGCAGAATGGCTTCCAGGTGGTTAAAAAGAGACCCTGATTTTCGTAGTATTCTGGTAAAAGCTATTTCCAGTACGAATACGAACGGTGAAACCGTGATCTAACGATCCTTTTGACCTTCAGATTCAAAGCTAGAGGTGTCAGAAAAGTTACCACGGGGATAACTGGCTTGTGGCAGTTAAGTGTTCATAGTGACGTTGCTTTTTGACCCTTCAATGTCAGCTCTTTCTATCATTGTGAAGCGTAATTCACCAAGTGTTGGATTGGGGAACCAAAATATATTAGTTGTGGATGAAGCTAAAAGCTCTGTAGGAAGGTTTAAAGTGACTGAATGCATATGTGGCTTCTTACATCGAAAAATTACAACTAGCTAGACAGGGGGTTGGAGATTCTAAAAGCTCAAATTGCTACTTAACCTCTTTGTCCACTATGGCTAGAACAGGATAAGACCTTCCTAAATGATATCAGTAAGTGGAGTACTGTTGAGGAACGGGTTTTCAGACGAAAGTCCAGAGTTTGCTGGTTTTCTAGTAGAGATGCAAATACCAGATACTTTCACGTTTAAATAAAATTAAGGCATGCAGGAATATTATAACCCCGTTATAATTCTAATGGTACTAAATTGCATGACGCTAGATTAGTGAAGGCTGAATTCATCTTATTTTTCTCCCACTTAATGAGTTCAGTTGCTGAGGAGTTACCCTGTCCAAATACTGAAGTTATAAGGAGTGACCCTTGTCTCACTTATCAACAAAAGTGTCTTCTGATCACTCCTATTAGTGATCATGAGATACTAGTTGCTATCAAGGGCATGCCACATGAGAAAGCTCCAAGTATTGATGGTTATCCAATTGAGTTCTTTACTCAGAACGGGACAATGATTAAATCTGATGTCTTAGCTGCAGTGAAGGAGTTTTGTGCCTTTGGAAAGCTTCTTAAGACTTTTAGTTGCATTTCCATTACACTTGTACTTAAAGTCCCTTCCGCTACACATGTCAAATACTATAGGCTTATAGCATGCTTCACTACTTTTTATAAGATTATTACCAAAGTCTTAACAAAAAGGAATAAGAGTGTTATTTGTCATATGCTTAGCCCATCACAATCAGCTTTCATTGAGGGTAGGAGCATCATTGAAAACATACTCTTTAGTCATGAGTTGTTAAAAATGGTATTAAAAGAAAGTCTATCTCCAAGATGTTTTATGAAAGTTGACCTCAGGAAGACTTATAACTTTATTGAATGGAGTTTCTTTGAAAAATGCTTGAAGAATTGGGGTTCCTCTATAAATTCATCCTCTAGGTAATAAAGTGCATATCTACAATTTTCTATTTTTTGGTGTTGAATGATGGTCTCTCCAACCCATTCCAGGAGAAAAGAGGGATAAGGCAAGAGGACCCTATGCTCCCTTACCTCTTTGTCATTGCTATGAAATATTTACAATGGGAACTATACTGCTTGGACTTCACAAGGACTTCAAATTCCCCCTAAGGTGCAAGAAGATTGGTATGGTACATATTTGCTTCGCCGATGACTTACTGATGCTCTGTAAGGCAGATGTGAAGTCAATTCAACTTCTTCAGGATGCTTTTCACAAATTTTCTACTGCTTCAGGGTTGCAAGCTAACACTAAAAAAAGTTCTATCTATGTCTAGTGACTCATTGGCATTGAAGCAGGAAATCCTATTTCCACCTTGGGGTATGCTGAGGGTGAGATCCCTTTCAAATTATTTGGGGGTTTCTCTATCCTCAAAGAAGTTCATTGTCTCCAAAATGTCTTCTACTGGTGGAAAAGATCACTGAGAGAATAAGGTGTTGGTTAGCTAAATTTCTCGCTTATGCTGGCATGATTCAAAGGATAAAGTCAGTCATCTTTGGTATCCAAACCTACTAGGCACAAATATTTATATTGCCCAAGAAGATACTAAAGATGATTGATTGTGTGTGCAGAACCTTTTTTTGTACTGACTCAGCCAATGTTTTCAGAAAAGTACTTGTGTCTTAGGAGAAGATATGTATGGCCAGAGTTGATGGGGACCAAAATGTTCGCAACCTATCACTTTGGAATCAAGCTGCTGTGCTTACGCAGCTTTAGGCCATCACTGAGAAAAAATATTGCTTCTGGATCAAATGGGTACACTCTTACTACATAAAGCTGGCTCTATTGAAAATTGCACCATAATGCAATTTGGGTGGTCAGGAAAATATTTGATTCCAAGGATATGTTATGCAAAGTTAACTCTCGATAGGCTAATCTCTCTGCTAGGCTGCACTCAATGGTTGCAATAGATTACTAGTGATAGGGCTACCGGTCTTCCTTTTGCTAGCCTAGTCCTTTTCTGAGAAATAAGTGGTTTGTACCTATTTGGCTTTGTAACCGTCACTTTGGTGTTAATACAAGTGTTCGTTTACCACAAAAAAAAAAAGAAAAAAAAAGGAGTAGAGTATAATTAGGTTGGTTTGATTTTAACTAAAAAATAAAAAATCAAACCGAAACCAAACCAACTCGAATAAGTAGGTTCCTCAAAACTTTTTCATAATTTTGGTCTTCTAACGTATTATTTCAAGCTTGAACTTAGATTTTTCGAATGGTTTAATAAGTTTTATAGCTCATAAATATTAGTAACTCAAATAAAGCTCAAACCAAAACCAAATCAATACTAATGCTAATAAAAAGAAATTCAATTTAACATTAGGAATGACAATAGCGTAGGATATCTGTTTTTTAGTTTTGCATTGATTTAGACAATGAAAATATATAACTTAGTTTTACTTTTGCTGTAGTGTTTAGTCATTTAATAGTACTTATTAGTCGTGCTTATTTTAGTATGACTTAGTACTTCTAGATTTTGCTTATTTTCACTATAGCTTATTAATTAGCAATATTTTTTTTTGAAACTGGTACTATTGTATTCCTCAGCATTAAGGGTACGCTGGCCACCTCCAAAAAAACAGAGTTCAACAGAGAGAAAGAAAAGAAAAGAAAAAAAAAATAGATTTACAGGGCTCCTAAGAAATCTACCGATCATCTCCTCCTCTATGCGCTTTTTACACCAAAAGAATAAAGATACAATACAATTCCATTTTACTTTGTATATGGAATTGATTTTATCTTCAAAGCATCTACCATTCCTCTCCTTCCAAATGCTCCCCACCAAATGGTATAATCCTCCACCACTTCTTCCGAGTCTTATCGCTCCTCTTCTCCGATCCAAGAACTCATCGGATCTGCAGGTGTGCTCGGCATTGTCCACTTGATCTTTGTGAGACTAAAGAACATGGTCCGTATTTGAGCAAGGAATTTGCAATGAAGGAATAGATGATTGTAGGTCTCTCCGATCTCATTGCATAGAAAACATCCGGGTTACTACCGGCATACCCTTTTTTTGTATTACTTCATGAGTGAGACAAGCCCTTTTGGCCACCAACCATGTAAAGCATTTCACCTTAGTTGGTGCCGTACTTTTCCATATATTCTTCCGTGTCCTTGTCGCTCCCCACCTCTCGCATTAATCTCCTTCGATAGATCTTGTTGACCGAGAAAGCTCCATCCATAGTATGTCTCCATCTCAATGAATCGCCTCGCGATTGAAATGCTAGAAAAGCCCTTAATCTCCTTTAACAAAGGTTTGCCACCCTCCCCACTTCCCAATCATTCAAATTTCTCCCGAAAGATAAGTTCCAACCTTGAGTAGACCAACAATCATTGATAGTGACATCGTGTCCGTTGCTCGTAAAAAATAAATCGAAACGAGTCCATTAAAGAAGCATGACCAGTCCGGATATCTTTCCAAAACCTAGTTCGGTGCCATTTCCCACTTTAATGCTAGTATTCCCCTACGCTTTGACCATAGAGAGCGATTGATCTCCACACTCCCACTCCATAAGTTGTATTGACCTCGTTTGGAACACCAGGGGCCGGTTTGGCCAAATTTATGTAGAATGACTTCCTCCACAAAGTTGTTTCCTCACTACTAAACCTCCATAACCACTTCATTAGCAAACAATTGTTTTGTATCTTCAAATTTCTGATGCCAAGACCACCCTTGCTCTTACTTAGCTGTGCTACATCCCAGTTCACTAAATTATAACCTCTACCCTCCTTGTTTCCTTTCCACAAAAAATCCCTCCTCAATCTATTAAGCTTTTTCGCCTCACTGGATGGAATGGGGAATAAAGACATCATATAAGTTGGAAGAGAATCAAGAACAGAATTGATTAAAGTGATTCTTCCCCTAAAGAAATGTATTGTGCTTTCCATCGTGCTAGTCTCTTCTCGCCTTTCTCCATAATGTCTTTGTCCCAAATCTCCACATCCTTATGCCTACGCAAGAGGCATGCCTAAATACACGAGAGGCAAATTGTCCACCCCGAGCCAAGTATATCGGCCGCAGTTTGTATGTGGCAACTTCTTTGCATGGGAAATAGACTGCTTTTCCTCCAATTCACTTTCGGACCGTGGCTTCAAAAATTACCAACATTACTCGATGTATCGGATCGATCGACTACCGGCTCACAAAAATTATTGTGTCATCTCGTATATAGTAATTGACGATTTCCATGTTCTCTTCCCCTCCACCTCTAATCTTGAAACCTCTTATCCACTTGTTTTGTAAAGCCACTCTCACCATACCGTTAAGTCCTTCCATGGCTAAAATAAACAAGCGGGAGATAGAGGATCTCTCTGTCTAAGGCCCCTCTCGTATGGAAAACCAACGGGTTCTCCATTGACTAGAATTAAGAACCTAACGGCTTCAACACAAAATCCTATCCATTTCAACCATCTACCACCGAAGCCCATTTGTTTGAGGATGTTTAGAAGATATTCCCAATTTACATGGTCATAAGCTTTTTTTAATATCAAGTTTGCACATTACCCCTGGGCATCCCCTCTTGTTCTTGAATCCACACATTCACTTGCAATCGTAGCCGCATCCATGATCCGCTCCCCTTTACAAAAGCCATTTGATGTTTGTTCACCAAACTATTCACCACCCTTTTCGCCTTCTCGCTAGAACTTTTGCAATTATTTTGTAAACCCCACTAATGAGGCTGATTGGTCTAAAATCCCTCAATTCACTTACTCCGACCTTCTTAGGAATAAGAGCTACATAAATAGCATTAAAGCTCCTTTCAAAAACCTGATGATCATGAAAGTACTGCATAGTACTCATGATATCCCCCTTTAGCATATTCCAAAAAGTGAGATAGAAGCTCATAGGAAAACCATTAGGTCCTGGTGCCTTGTCAATAGCACACAACTTGATACACTCTAAGATCTCCACTTTCTCAAAATTCCTTTGCAGCCAAATCTGATCATCCGATGAAATAATCGAAGCATCCCGAATAAGGAATTCGGTCTCCAATCTTCGCTTTGTATAGGTTCGTAAAAATCCTGGATGGCATTCCTAATTCCTACAGATCGTGATAGTGTTGCCATCCACATCAAGAGAATCTATAGTATTGTACCTTTTATGAGCACTCGCCACTGGAAATATTTAGTGTTTTTATCCCCATGCTTCAACCATTGTACTCTCGACCTCTCGTCTCCATGCTATCTCCTCCCTCTTTGCCACTTCCTCATACTCTAGAGCTAAATTTGTTTTTTGTAATAGTTCATCATCGCAAGAGTTCTTTGTTCCCGCACATTCTCCCATGAACTAAGTTGTTCTAAGATTTCCCTTTTCTAAGCTTCCAGTCCACCTTGTTATGCCTACTCCATTCTTTTAACTCCTCTTTTAGAAGTTTGAGTTTATTTGCCAGAATAAAAGTAGGTCGGCCCACATTTGGGAATGAAACCCACCAAGCTTTCACCTTATCCTTGAACCCCTCCACCCCCAACCACCATTTCTCGAATTTAAAGTATGTCTTCTTGAATCCCAGTACCACAAGTCGGTAGGACGGATTGTGATCCGATCCCAACTTTGGTAAAAAGTGTTTAATGCAGAAAGTATCCTCCCAATCGTACCGAATACAAAAATCATCAATTCTAGATGCACTTATGTGGTTCTCTCCCTTCTCCAAGTATATGACCCTCCAAATAAAGGAGGTCTACCAATTCTAAGTCATTGATACATTCGAAAACTCGACATAGCCCCCGTGATTTTGTGGCACCCCCGCTTTCGTAGATATATCTTGTGACATTGAAATCGCCACAAACCACCCAAGGCCCATCACAAAAGCTCCTACTACCAGCCAACTCCCACCAAAGTTCTCTCCTAATCACTCTATTACAATCCGCATACACAAGACCGAGAAACCGGGGGCCAAATTCTGGTTGATCCTCGAAAATTTACAGTGATCACTTGCCCACCAACCTCTACCAATTCACCCTTCCATTCCCTCTTATCCCACATGACTAAAATACCTCCACTACCGCCTATAGCCTTCGATGAATCTCGCCCACCCACCTATTATCCCATAGCCGCCCGAAAAGTCATTATCGCTCCTCTAGTTTAGTTTCAACTAGAACATAAATATCGCCACCCATTGTTGTACTAAATGTTTCACTAAACTCCTCTTATCCTCCCTATTTAAACCCCTCACATTCCAAGCACATATTTTGAGCTTCATTGGTTAACAAGAGATAGGTTCCTCCCCTTGCCTCTCGGCACTCCATCTTTAAACTTCATGTCAAAATACAGATTTCTCACTTCCTTTGGAACTACAATTTCCTCGCTCCTCTCTAATCTCCACATTGATCCGCTCCCTTGTTCTAGCTTGATCCAGCTTCATGAGTAAAGCATAGGCCTCTTTCTCACACTCCTTGAAAGATGCCCCAAATATTTGGCTGAGTTTTATGGCATTTAGATGTACCCATAAATTAGCCCTTTCTAACTCATCTTCATGAAGAGAATCATCCATCTGAAGTGGAGAAGGCTCAATGTAATGCTCCAATTGTCTGTTACTTGCTTCCTCCTGCGAGTCTTCCCCCATGATCTGCGTCGAAGAATCAATTTCTTCAATTAGCTTTGGGAAATGGTCATGTCTTGCCTCGTCTTCCATATTAATTGCAATATTTGGATTAGAATCTGCTGGGAGTTGAGTTGCCATTCTCATACGGTTTCCACTTATCGTGGAGAATATCATTTCTTCATCTCTATTTTCGATCTCCGATTCACGATTTCTTCGATTTGAAGTGGAATTGGTTCTTTGCTCATTGCCAATTGCATTGTAGTATCTCTCTCATCCCGAGTCTTCTCCTCCACAAGATACGGTTGCATACTGATAATCTTCATTGCATTATCTTCGCGATCCGAGTCGGAATCTACATGCATGACATGTTCCCTTTTTTGTGTTGTAATTTCTGTTACTGTTGGTGGAGTAATTCTCATCAAAGCCTCCTCTCGCATCACGCGCCAAAAGAAGATCGTTGATGTGCAAACTGTGTTTGTGTCAATAAACTTGGTAAAAGGCTCAAAGAACCCAAGGCTTTTGGGCTCCCCTTTTTAAAATTACCGCCTTAAAAGCCCAAAGTTCTCTGGCCGACTGGTAAATTCCAAAATGGTTTTAAATGAGTCCCCTTTAGGGTTTTCCTCAGACCCTCCTTCTCTTTCCACATTACAGCTGGACCCCGCAGTGTTCTTTATAACCATTTCAATAACCAAAGAATCTTTGCCTTCTCTCCTAATCCCAAAGTTCTGTGAAGTCAACATCTCCAAGGACAATTCCACAGGCTTTTCCCTTTCCTTTTCCAACCTAGGACTGACACCTAGGTTTTCGAGCTCCCTCACCTCCAATTTTCGAAATCTCACCGGAGCTTCAATCCAAACTGGGAGAGAAAAAATCAACCCACCATTTGCAATCTCGACTTCTCTGGAATATTATCAATGGGTCCTTTCACTTTGATTCGGGCCCATCTAAGATGATTTTTCAAAGATGGTCTCCTCTTCTGTTTCAAGCCAACCCCCACATTTATTTCCTATCTCTTTCATGATCTTATCTGACCAAAGTTGGAGAGGTAAACCTAGAATTCGTATCCGAACCACTCGAACTTGTAGTGGTCCGGATATGCCCCTCTGCCGTCGGTGACCACCAATCTACCCTTAGTCGCTTTCCTTGCCTCTTCCAATTGCCCATAAGAATGTGCTCGCATCTTTCCTTGACCGGAACTCCAACGTAAATTGAATACCATTCATGTCAAATACACGAATATTATGAACTCCTTTCCATGTTTGTTGAGCCCATTTTCTCACATCATTCCTTGTAGGAATCTCATCACATTCGGAAAACTCCCTATAAGGCATCTCTCGTAAAATATCTTTTTCACGGGACAAGATGAAACCGTCGAATTTTTCTTCTTCGTGGAGACAGCTTGGCTCCCGCAATGCCCATCCGCTCTTATTGACAGCCTTCTTTGTAGCTTCCTTTCTACCCTCAAAGACTTCGATGTATCTCCCCCGTTCTCGGGAACCGAGTGGTTCATTAAAGACCCCTATTTATGAAGCTTTCAATGCGGTCAACCACCCCCAACCACCCCTCATTGGCCTTGTTCTCTCGGGATAATAATGACAGTTCTTGTATGACCATTAACTATGATAACAAACGTAAAACCGACCAAACTTGTTGAACTTCAAAGAGCAAAAGATGTTGGTAGAGACATCCTTGCCCTTCCATGTCTTGAACATCTTACCCCCGATTTCGATGCTTCCTTCATCCTTCTCCGCATAACCACCGAGAGGCCCCCTTACTCAATATTATCCTCCTTAAGGGAAGTCTTGCACTTTCCACCCACTCAAACCAAGTTTCACTGGAAGACTTGGTTTCTGTTAGGTCATAAGATTTTCCCCCTAATCTAAAATAAATACGATTTTCCATAATGAAAAAAAGGCTTTCAAAAAATTAAAATGGATGAAGATTCCGGTAGTTGAAGACCACCGGAAAGGGATTCTAAGGCCCGGAAAGGACCCTAGATAGAAATATTGGGATTAGTGCCTGGGAGCATTTATTAATTAGCAATATTTGTTTTATGTGATTTCATTAATTATTGAATATTTTAGTATAATATTAGACTCATCTCACATTATTTTGTATTATTTTCTTGAGAAACACCTTATTTAGTTGTATCAGAACTAAATAAATATTTGGAGCGGTTACATGTTTTGTTCTATAAAGACTTTATCGACTCAATTTGTCTAGTGAAAACTAGGCAACCCAAACCAGGTTAGTAGTAGTTTGGTGAGCTTCAGTAATTCCTTTTCCCCACAATCTAGCTTAGCAACAGAAGTGGGGTTACAGCAAGAGTCCAACTACTTCAACTACATTTGCATCATGCTGATTCTGCAAACAATAGCTCATTTCAATTACAATAGCTTCTAGTCATATAACAAAAGTTAGCTGAGCTAAAGAGTATACCCATCAATCAATTTGTAGTTGGGTTTCTCATCCAACGAAAATGCAATCAGTATATCAAAGTGATATCAGTCGATTGCCCATATCATGCTTTTGGTGGCCTAAGACTGAAATCTACACTACTCAATACAAGGAACAGGGGAAGAAAACCTCAAATAACTAGAATAATAGGTTCAAAACAAAGCGACATAGCTCCAATTTGGAGAATTCTTTACAGAACAAATTCTTTTTGTCCAAATATAAGACCTAAAATCTGATAAACTGGTGCAACATAGCTTCTCTCAACCACAGACACTTCTAAGAGATACATCCATTTCTTTTTTGGTGGGGGGCAGGATGGGAAGACTGGTTAGGATGCGATAAAAAGAAAAGGTCTCTGTTTGATTTACATAATAAGTATTTACAAAGTCGTGGTAAATTTTCAAAAAGAACAAACGTATGAACCATATAATACCTCTAGCATAAGCAAATGAATGTCCAAGAAAAGCAGCAAGACATTTTCTCTCTAGGAGGGCCACATGGTTGATGAACAAGAGAGCATGATCTAGACGCACCACCTCACTCAGTTCATTTGAACTGAGTCTCCAATACGGACAGTTTTGAAACAATAAGCTGGTCGATTTTGCTGGTAGCAGCATCCTGGATAATAACGTGCTACCAGTCTTGAAGCCACTCTGGAGTGTTAAGCTCCTCCAAGTCACGAATAGGGGATTGTAGGGAAGCTATGTTCTCATCACCATGGTTTTCCAAGCGTTGGCTTATACGAGAGAGAATCTCTGCAGGAACAGGACTTCGATGATCTGCTACTGCTTTCCAATCAACACCAAAGAACCAGGGATGACTTTTGAGAGAGTCAGCACCTTGGCTTCCGAGTCTCAGCTTTTCATCAACTTGAAGTAACTGGCACCAAATTTATGTCAAGATACACGGAAAGATACCAAGAAATTGGAGAATTTGTATAATAGAAAGATAAAGAACTAATAGAAAGAATGGATAAGAAAGTAATGCATTTCTAAGTCAAATATAGTATCAGCCATTTTTCCAATTCCAATCCTCTATGTATTAAGCAATCAACTCCTTAGACTTGGTGATACCTTGGTAATGAGATCAACAGCTTCTTGGCTGAACGTATGTGGAAGTGTCAACTGTCCTTTAGCAATCCTTGCAAATGTAAGCTCACTCTCTCTCCATGATCCAAATGGCATTTCACCTTGTAGCATGAAGTAGATCAATGTCCCCAACGCCCACCTGCCGATCTCAACCAGGAAATGTCAGTCAAGACCACAAATTGGAGAAAAAGCTTTTGCCACAACAGAAGCACTCACGACATTCTGAGAAAACTATATGTAGCTGAAGACTCGAAGAAACATGATACCTATACAAAGTTGCTTGATGAGAAAAGAAGTGTGTTCAGTGAAACAACTCAAAGACGTGATAGTCAATGCAAGTGGTTAGAAGTTCTCTTTTTACTAGAGGAGGGGTTTGGTGTTTGTGGGGTGGGGGGGTGGGGGGAGGGGAGCACTAGGAAATTTGATTTCACTCTTCAAGGAGAAAGACACAGAGGGGAAGTAGGAGAACTCGAGTAGGTGCCTTACAAGTCACTCATCATTGTCTTCCAGTTTACTCAATTTGCAGCGGCTTCTCCCTTCACCAACTGACCAACCTGAGAATTTGTTCCTTCAAGGGTTTTAAAAATTAAGTTACATTACTTCTGTATGTTTATACACCTTCATCATTTTGAAGCTTTTGGATTTTTTTCTAAATGATTTTCACCATGAAAGAGCAATCTACCTAACTTCATTATCTCCTCATCCCAAACCCAAAAAAAAAAACAAGAGAAGACCAGACAGGACTGGCTGCAAGTTTGCCTTCCAAAAACTGCTCTAACTTGAGTGAATAATCTCTCTCGTGAACGAGTAATATTCATTAGATTGAGAACAATTCAAGAGGCAATGATGATCCCATTGTGCATGTCTTCAGGGTACAGCTCGGTGACTGTAAAGCTAAACTCATACCTCATGACCATGAGGTCATGGGTAAAATATTATTTGCCCCCTTGATGTATCACAAAATATATACACATGGACACAGAACCACTCATTACGTTAAAACAAAATGATAGATTCACATTTGTAATCTTACAGTCAGAAGAGACGGACACTTATTCATTTCAAGATTCACAACTTCCGGATGATCGCCATCCTCTTAAAATAATTGCCAAAGCATGATAACCATACACATCTTTTAACGTTAATCAATCAGACTAAGTATCTCATGTTGCAGTAATTTATGCATCATTAACCTATAATAATTATTTCAAACTTCAAGATATTCCAAGGGTAAGAGGGCTATATGGCTGCTGATGCTCATTAGTGATGCTTGCGTCACATTATAATAGTCACCGAATCACTTGGATAACCAACTTTATTTTAGACATCACAATAGGCAGAATATCACATGCATCTTTGTTAAAGTTCTCTAAAGCATTTGCATAATTAGGGCAATTTTAAAACTTTGAACAAATTGCCCTCCATTGCACTTCTCCTTTGTTAAACTAGGTTTCCTCGGAATAGATCCAAGATAACCAATTCTTCATCTCCATAATTGCAATCTTTAATTACCGGATTAACTTATTCCATAGTCATATGTGGTATTTGAAATTTTTTTAGCCGATATGAGTAGCATTTTACCAGTCAGCAGCAAAGCCATGGCCTTTTCCTTGGACTATTTCTGGAGCTAGAGAATCCGCCATCCCGCATATAGTAAATGTCCTCTCATCCAACTCAGAAGAAATCTTCTTAGCAAATCTGAATTCCGCTAGCTACAGAAAATCAATAGAGGAATATCATTATTGAAATAAGTAATTATCCAGCGACATACTCTTCAGGTTCGTTCTTAGAGAAAAAATCCAAATGGTCCCTAAAGTACAGTGGTAGGTTTATCTTGGTCCTTAATACATATCACTAAATATAAATCGTCCCCTAAGTGGCTAAGTATGTAAAACTGATAGAAAGCCTCTAAAACTGACGGAAAATCTCTAATGGAGAAGTGCAAGCATTTAACTGAGCAACAGTAAAAATAAAATAAGCAAACAAACCAGTCTTCTTCTCCAATTGGCCTGACTCAACCAAAAAGTGGGACAAGCAAAAGGACCTTAGCTTCATAGAACCTGAGTGAAGTTTATCTGGTTTATCACTAAAGTAAATTTCTTCAGTAGGTTACAAAACTAAACTAAACATAGTGTTTCTCTTTCCCGGTATATAGAACGAGCCTGTACACTTTTCTCGCCTGCAAACTGTTTGGTGATATTGTTTCTTGACTGGCAGTGTAATAAGTTCGAGGAGGATCAAGGGGGCCGGGCTGTCGCGGTCCTGGACCGGTCCCGGTTAGCCCGTTTGAATTCCGGTCCTGTATAAAAGATTTTTTTTTTTTTTTAAATCTGGCCAAAATAGCCGTTTCTCCAACAGCCATTTTGCAGAAATAGGCATCGGAAACGGATGAAACAACACCCCCCCCCCCCCCCCCCCCCCCCAAAACAACCAGAATACCCCTAAGTTTAAAAAATTACACGTTGGCCTTAATTCTCAACTATAAA
The DNA here is from genome assembly GCF_029784015.1 of Lycium ferocissimum. Classification (NCBI taxonomy): domain Eukaryota; kingdom Viridiplantae; phylum Streptophyta; class Magnoliopsida; order Solanales; family Solanaceae; genus Lycium; species Lycium ferocissimum. The sequence goes on from NC_081349.1 coordinate 65,963,905, forward strand.
TACCCCTCATTTTTCACAAATCTTCCTACTGTCTCTCTTCTCTCTCTCTAAAATTGCTATTGAGTATTGAAATATTTTATTTGCCACCAATTATTTGGAAATTGGGAGTGAATTTGGCAACTAGCTTGGGGATTGAGCAAGTATCAACTATCAACCTCAATTATACGCAGGCATTTGGTACACTCCTTCCATCTCGAAGAGCACACACTCGTTTGCAGGGTACAACTTAAAGATTGCAGTCTTATTTAGAGATTGGATCGAAGTGGAAAGAAGAAACTTTGGCCACCTAAAGGTTAATGATGAAGACAACACAAATAATAAGATCCTATCAACAGGTGGCAACGGCGAATGCGACGAATTTGACAAAAAATATTCCAATTTCAACGGAAGAAGTCTCAAGAAATCATAGCACAATTGGAAAGAGTCTTTAAAGTTATGTAATTTTATTTTTAATGCAAATTTACTATGTAATTTGCAACTTTTGAACTTAGAAAACAATGTTGTAAATTAGAAATTGTATTAAAAATTAAAAAGTTCAAATATTTATTAAATAAAATTTAGCTTTGGAATTATTTTTCACTCTTGTTCAAATATTCAAGTGTTTATACACAATTTTTTTAAGAAAAAAATTCCCCCAGATCCCCCTTCCCTTCCCGACCCGACCCGTCCCATCACGTCCCAATATAACCCGGCCCACCATGCACCAGGATGTGGGCCGCTGTGGTACCTCTTCCTAGTCCCCCCAACCCCTCCCGCCCCGGCCCATCATACCTAATCCCCCCTTTTTCCCCTATCATGTCCCGTCCCGATTCCCCCTTACCTGTCCTGTCCCATCCCATCCTATCCCACCTAACAGCCCTACTCTGCACGTATTCCATAAGATTCCCTCGTATATGGTTCCAAAAGGGAGTTCAAGAGACAAGCAGAGGTATTACAGCTACAGAATGGACCGGCTATGGGGGTGGGCTAGTAAGAGGTCCTATTGGGGCTCTCATTGTTATTATTTCTTAGCTGCAAATCACTAATCTCACCAGCTCATACTTTTTCTTTAGATGCTCCTCACTATTCTAGCACAACCGTAGCTTAACTAAATACGCCAGTATGTCATTGTTCTTCCTCCATTGGATCCTTTATGTATCCATTGGCATAACCCATTGTTAGCTGTCAAACACAAGTATTTCCCAGGCAACAACCATTGTTGTAGAAGAAGACTTGGTTTCTTTTATTTATTTTGTTTTTTTACTTTAGATCCGTTACCCACTTGCTTTTTCCTGTTAATTGCAGGGTTTTAAACTGACTTGGATTGTCCACTTTATATATATATATATATATATATATATATATATATATATATATATATATATATATATATATATATATATAGGACATTATATTCACAAGTATAAATCAAAGACCAAAATAAATCTATTACTATACACTAGGGACCATTTGGATTTTGCACCCTTTGTTTCATGAACTAGTTAGGCAGGTATTATATGTCGAAGTTATGCGGTACAACATCGAATAACAACGCATGGATCATTAGCGATGAGTAATACATTGTTTTGCAATGAAAAAAATACGTGGATTCTCGTGCAAAGATTGTAGCACCAAAGTCAAGATTTATCTTTATCCTTAGTATTGATAATTTCAAATATTTCTTGCTCAATATTAAATCCCTAATAAAACAAGACAAAATTCTCTGTATGTTGTGCAAGTATTAGTAATACGTAATTTATACAGGAAAAGCAAACATTATATTCGTAATGCAAAGTTTTATATTGGAAACCAAACGCCAGATTAATAATACAGAGATTTAAAAAGGACAACCCGGTGCATGAAGCATCCCATGTTCACGCAGGGTCCGGGAAGGACCGCACCGCAAGGAGGTGTAATGGAGGCAGCCTACCCTGATGCAAGCATCAAAGGTTGATCCCACGGCTCGAACCCCTGACCTATAGGTACACGGAAATGCTCGAATCAGTGGTTGATTCCACGGACCGAACCCGTGACCTATAGGTACACGGAAAGGCTCCCCTTCAATAATGTGGAGATCTAGATTGGTATCAATTTTCATATACGGAAAACCATACAAGCCTTGATCGTAATAGAACCTTGTCATTTATAGAGGTCCACATAAGAAGAACTCTAAAGGTAATACACTACAAGAGCAACAGAAATATTTACCTGAATATGGCCGGTCTTGTCTAACATTAGTACGTCAGGAGAAACACCCCTATAGAGTATACCATTCTGCTAATCAAAGGCAAAAGAAAAGAGTTAAATTTTGAAATTACCATGTGCTTATAATAACTAGGACAAGGAGTCAACTTACATTGTGCAAGTCTTCCAGAGCAATGACAACTGATGCAGCACAGAAACGTGCTGACTCCTCATCAAGGGGGTTGTGAAGTATTGCTACCACAGAGCAAGCCAGGCATGTGTCCAGAAGTATGCCGGCATGAGTTTCATCAGCACAAGTACACAAAACTCGAGGTATTGAAGCTACTGTATTCATTTGCGTCAATAGATTCTTCTCTTTCAATACTTGTACTTCTTTCCCAAGCTTTTTAATTTTCTGCTTTGAAAACCTCTTTAAGCTAAGCAGTTTATCTGTAGAAAGACAACAAAATTGTTCATTCCTTTACTGAACACAATCATCAAGAATCTAGTACGTCCAAACTGTTTCTAATAGGTATTACTGGTCAGACACAAAGTAAAACCAAGAGAGAGAAGGCCCACAAAGGACTGCTTTCTGCATATATCAGCATTAAAAACAAAGAGTACTAATGAGGCCATAAAAAAACAACACATGAAGTGCAGAAAAACAACCTGAGTCTCTCAGACGCACTAGGCCAATCTCACTGCAGTCTGTTGAATATAAACAAATCTGCCACTCCTGGACAAATAGCTAATATATTCAAACATCTGTCCAACAACAGGTTTCTGAAATACATTAGGAAGAATTACAAAGAACCCCTCACCAATTCAGAAAGCTGCAAACTTGCAAGCATCGAAGTGTCAAGGCTTTGGATGGATTCTGAAGAGAAAATTGTTTGATGGCCCTTTGCCCTATATAAATGTTAGCAGAATTTTTTTTAATCATGGATATGAAGAAAAAGTAAAGACTGCAATCACTTTACATCATACATCTATCAGACCCCAAATGTAAAACAAAGAACATAGACGTCTTTTTTCTTTTGCTTCGCTAACTTCTTTTTTGCTAGGTTTTTGACATACTTGAGATCATCCTGTGAGAGCTTTGCCAAAGGACCCACAACTGAATCAAACTTCTCCTTAGTTAAGATAGCGCATACCACATCACCCACAGCTATGACACTCAAAGAGGCAATGTGTTCCCCGAGAAGTGTCCATTCCCCAAAGTAGCTCCCTTCACTCTTTTCAACTGTTACGCCTTTTTTGTTCTGTATATCATCCTGCTTTAGGTTTTCACACATGAGACTTGATGCATTTTCAAATTTTACTAAATCCATGTCAAATGTAATTTTTACAACCCCTTTCTGGATAATGTATAGGCCCAAAGGTTCCTGTTTCTGCGAATAAATCCAAAGAATGTGTCAGAGAAAGTTGCAAGCACAAGGCCGTTGTCATAAAGAATAATTATCATTTTAAATGGAACAAAGTGTAAGCGGGGAAGGGAAGAAATTTGAAATTGGTACCTCATTTACAATTGTCTGTCCATCAGAAAAGGGAACTTCTGAAACCAAATCTGCAATATGACTTAGTTGTAAAATTGTCAATCTTGACAGAAGATCTATAGACCGCAGAAGCTTCAACGAAGACAAATTAGAAAACTCTGACATAAGAATTCCTCTAAAATCTTCTCTTTTTAGTTCCCACAAAATTCCACTGGTGACAGCACGAACAGAAGCTTGGAGTGGTTTATTGTACCTGTGATAAAACTGAATTAAACGCAAAACATAGATAGCACCAAAATAATTCTACAGATGATCCAAAGGGCAGAGAGATTAATTAACTGTAACTAATAAACCAGTACTATGGTGTTGCAATATTTACGAGCCACACAGAAAAGATATAACCACCAAATAGGTAATTCAGGTGATAGGACACAACACCTCATTTGAAGAAGAGAAGGGACATATTACCATTGCTGCTTCAGATTGTGAGAGAGGATACAAAAGGAACTAAGAAAACTAGTATATCGGTGCAAAGCTCCAGCATAACATAGCTTTCAAGGTACCACATTATTGTTTCAGTAGCATAAAGCTTTATCTTGGAGCAAAAAAACTAGAGGGAATAGATAACTGTTCTGCAAATAGAAGCACTAGCTCGGTATTTCACTTTCCCCTCAAATAAAGAATTCATATTTGAATTGTAAGGAATTCCAATGGAAAGAACAGATATCTTACATCAGAGCCAGCTCCCCAAAGGATGACAGCTTATCAGCCGTGTAGTGCTGAAAAACCCTAGGAACTTCTCCGTTTTTCTCATCCTGGCATTTGTAATTCAAAGTTGAAGACTTCAAATTAGATCTGACTTAAATTAATTGGGACAAAATGATGAATCTGATAATTTTCAGATTTGGCCAGAGACTATGGTGAACCACACACAATTAGTTCGATGACATTTAAACAAAATCAAGCAAAAAACCAACTCCCACCTGTATTGCTAAGACCTCAAATTCCCCACTTCCAACGACATAGAAAGAGTCACATTCTCCACCCTGCAATTCATTGATCATCTGGTACTACTGAGAATTCTCAGAATGTAAGAATTTAGTGCACAAGCAATTTTAAGTCTATATCACGTGTTTCTTCCTCAAACATGAAATACAAATAATTTTTTTTTTGAAAATGTAACATCATGAAATACAAATACAGAAATACTTGTGATCCTCTAAGACAAATAATACAGGACAACTTATAAAAAAATTATGCACTTGATCTTGGAGCTTCTTTAACAATATTATAATGCTGGATCAACACTCTGTCACAAAGATTTACCTGTTTGACTACAGTGTCTCCAGCTTCAACCTCAACTCTTTGCATACAATCCAACAAAACTTGAGCCTGAGAATCTGTAAGCTTTCTAAAAAGAAAATGATCATGCAAAACCCGTTCAATCTGTGCCTGTGAAGCAGAGATAATGAATTTTCTTTTCAACCATTAAGCAGATAACAATTGAGGAAGTGGGTTATAACATTCTTTCTTTTCCAGAACAGATTATCAAATGGAAATAGATGAAGAAAGAAGGTTACTTCTTCTTCCCATGTCTTTCTATGGGCTGGAGATGGGGGGACCCATATCTGCCCATTCTCTAAGGAACTCTCAATAGCACGCAGTCGTGCCCGTGATATATCTTGCCTGGCACGTTGAATCCTAGAGTTCCAGTTCATAACTGATGGAGATTCTGATCCTGATAATTCTACAACCTGAGGCAATGGTGGTCGTAGAAATACATCGGAACTTGTTGATTGACCAACCGCAACCTGACAATAAAATAAATGTAACAAGTGAACAATTAAATTACAGGAGTATAAAATAATTCCGAAACAGAGAACATCAAAGCCAAGAAAACATCTTACATTAGTCAATCCATTTACTTGTACAACTATCACGGTAATATCATCTGTGCGAGTTTCATACTGTAGCCAAAGACGGTATGACTCAGCAACAACTGCAGCACAGGCATCACGTGGATCCTTATACTTTGCAGCCTACAAGGTCATTAAGAGAATTTGGATTATTAACAGGCAAAACGTGAAAATAAACAGAGTAGACACCATGCTTGCAGAATGTTGGCATTCCCATCCCAACTGATCTGACTTGTTGAGTAGAAAACACGCAAATATTAGAGACAGAGAAAACATACATGAGAGCAAACTGGTGTTACACACCCATGAAAATTCACTGACATAAAGAATTTAAGTTAAAACCCCAAAAAAACAACATCATGAACTACTATGCCCAGAAACTTTAACAGAAGAACAATATCAAAAAATGATGATTAATAAGCCTACAAGTGTTTAACTAAAATTGTCAGCTTTGTCAACTGGTAACAGATTGTATAGACAACAGTACAAAGATTGTACTGCTAGAGCAAAATGCATCCCCAGATTGACAAAAGAAGAGATCCCCCTAGACAAATACTTACAAGGATTCTACAATGCCAAATGTGGATTCACAATCATTTACAGGGTTGTTTTTACGCATAAAATTGTCAGTTGAGGAGAAAAGGTTATAAAATTGCATCATATTGCAGGTAGTATGACATTAAATAGCTAGGAGCCCATATACTCTCAATCAATAAAACAAGTGAATTGGACACATGCTTATTTTCTCTTAGGAAGAAACTCCTGTCTTCACATGAATTGGCATCTTCAAGGTTCAGATGAGATTAGCGAGATCACTTGCAAGTTGAAGCAAAAATTGACACCTCAATTGAGGACCACAAAGACCCATTAGTCATTAATAACTAAGTTAATCAAGATAGAACCTCTAATGTACCAAGAATTGGTTTGGTATTAGAAAGTATAGACATAGGATGTGCATCCACTGGTATGACCTTGTGGTCAATGAAGTGGGTAGGGAACCATGAGGTCTCAAGTACAAATCTCAGCTTGGTGGATAGAGTTACCAAGTATGGTCGAGGTGCGTGCGAGTTAGCCCATACGCGCTTATAAAAATAAAACAGGGCCTCAAAGGCTGAATAAAGCCTCTGGGATCCAAAAGATCTCTCTTAAGAAAATTACCTTGGCAGTTTTTTGGTTTAAAGCATTATTAAATCTTTGTTAGTTCGATGGCACAAACAACTGCTTCTGGACCACTTTTAAGTTAAATCTATATCTTTCCTTTAGCAACAGCGCAGCTGTAGTATCCCCACATATGTATAATACTAATATCTACAACATTCCTTTTTGTTAAGGTGAAGTTTTATATATATGTATCAGCAGCAAGAGTATGCTAATATAGACCACTGAGCACATCAAAAGTAGCTCTCACAGATTGCGAAGAGAGCTAATAAAATCAACTGCGCCTTCTACTTCATCACGCTAATGACGTTTTCCATGTTACTCCAAAAAGAAAGTAAAGAAATACATAGCAATATCTACATAATTAAGTAACCAATTCCTGTTCTGCAGACTTTTGCACAGATTAAGGTAATGCCTAGCTTCTCCTGCTTTACCAGAAATTTTCCTCTAATAAATGCTATTCCTACTAAAAATGACCTCATTGCTTATGATCACATTATATCTAGTGTTGTCAAAGGCGAAATGTCTAGAAAAGTAGCAGCTTTGCTGCCGTTGTAAGTGCAAAACTAAAACGCGAGCTTTAGTGAAGAAATATAAAGTAATGCAAGAGAAAATAAGTATAAACAAACAGCAATTATAGGGACAAAGAATTGTAAAACTACGATAACATTAAAATTGTGACATTAAGTTTAAATACCTTGTATGTTTTATTCAGATGAAAAGATGCAGCTTCTAATTCGATTTTTTTTAATAATCGAGAAATCCATTATTTACAGTTTCAAAACTCGGTGGATAATAGGCCCTCCTCTATCCTTCTCCATTGTATGTTAGTCTAGGTTCACCAGAAGAATTTAACCTAGTGATGTGTGTCCCACACACACAACATTGTATATTTAACTTAAACCAAAACCTTGGGGCAGCTTTTAGTTCCAATTTAATGACTAGATTCTTATATTGCATAATTCTCTAGTCCGAATCAACTAACATGTCTATTTAACAATTTATGAACATTTCACACATCAATTAGCGAGCTATATTTATTGAATATTGATGTCTCTTCAAGATAGAGATTGTGGTGATGAGTGGTGCACCAATGAACCAATGTACCAATGTAATCCAAGATGAAAAGCAGGAAAAAAAGCGTTGAAGTCTACTGGAGCTTTAAGCACAAAGCACAAATAAACCGTGAACTTCAATGTAGAAAGTCGCAATTGAAGGGAATGATAAAGAATATATATGCAGTTCAAGAAAATAATAACTATAAACCCCAAAACAAGCAATAAGCCAATAATATAGACAAAAGAATGAAAAAACTACAATTAAGTGAAAGATTTATAGTTTAGTTCCACTATGTTCAAGACAAAGTCCATGAACGATTAGGTGCTCGCCATAGTGCCTTGGTGCCTACACTGAACAGCCGCTTAATAACGTATTTTGCATATAAACTATGGGCTTAAGCGTGCCTTGGGCGAGACTTGACAACAATGTTAATGAGCCTTTAGCAGATAGCAACACTAATTACATCATCTTTTTCTGTCTAAGTTTAGCTTTTCCTCCAACTCCATATTTTCAAGACTAGGGCCTCCTTTGGTCATTGTTGAATTGCAAGATTGGGTCTCTTCCTACTACCTATCTTGGCCTACCTTCGAGTAGTGGATATTTGCAAATCTTCATCATCTTGGTTGGTGGTTCATCCTTTAGGCCAAGTTGTGGTGGTTGCTGGTTTCCAATCTATCTTTTACCTTTCTCAAAAATGCCTCTCTCTTGTACAATTTCATCCATCTTAATATTTAACAATCAGAACTTGTTTCCACTTGTTTTGGAGTCATTCTTTGCTTTTTTGAACAAGTAGTTATTTGTTTGTTTAGAATCTCATCTTATGTTTGCTTGAAGAACTTAATCGTGGTAAATTGGTTCTTACCAACTCAAAAAATCACATCAATTTGACATGTATCATTTGTTTGCACCAACAAGATATTGAATATCAATCGATCAATCAATTACGTCTCAATTGGATCAAGGAATTACAATATCAATCAATCAATTACGTCTCAATTGAATCAAGAAATTACAATATCAATCAATCAATTATGTCTCAATTGGATATGTAAATTACAATATAAGGCCTGAAATGATCAGTAAGTAGCGTGAATGTTCCAGAGCTATATTTTAATTTCTCTATCCTCGGGAAAGTAGTTCAAGAGGATGTTACCCAAAAGTGAAAATGAGTCACACTGCTTTTATTCTTTTGGACTGAAAATCTATTAAAAATATGCACAGCATAGTCTCAAAAGCGCTCTATAATTTTGTTTTTCACTAGCATCCTAAACTAATCAACAGGACTCAGTTGGTTTCCCCAGTGTTGTTAAAGGCGAGCGCCTTGTCGCCTTTGGCGAGAGGCGTGGCGTGGCGAGGCTTCTGCGCCTTTCATGGCCATGGCGAGAAGACCTTCAAAAGGCGCGCCAATGGCGAGAAAGGCGCTAATGGCGCCAAGGCGAGGCGAGCAGAAATGGCGAGGCGAGCAGGGTTTTTAAAAAAAATGTGGAATTTGTCCGCCTGAAATTAGGGAAGAAGTAAAAAAGTATGTTGAAAGTAAACAGTTGTTAAAAACTCAAATGTTGCACCAACCATCCTTGGCTAATCTCTCTGATGAAGATGATGAAATGATGCCTCCTCCCTCAAAAACTCAAAAAATGTCATCCAATGCATCATCCACGGCACGGACTGCCAATGTGAAAGGTCCCATGAATCTTTATTACCCGCAAACATCAAAGGGGAAGGGAAGCAGTAGCACGGCAGCGTCTGATGCATCCAAGAAGTTGCTAAGAGATCGCGCTGTAAGTGCTTTTGCAGTATGGGTATATGATGCAGGGCTCCTTTTAATTGTGTAAATCACAAAAGTTTTGATAAATACATTGAGGCCATAGGACAATATGGCCCAGGAATGAAACCTCCTACCTATCACGAAATTAGAGTTACTCATCTAAAAAAAGAGGTGGAGAAGATAGATGAGATTATTGAGGAACATAAATTGAAATGGACAGAGTTTGGGTGTTCAATTATGATGGACAAGTGGACAGCACGAAATGGAAAATGATCATCAATATTTTGGTCAATTCTCCATTAGGTAGTGTGTTTCTTGGGTCAGTCGATGCTAGTGATGAATCTACAAATTCCACCAAGATGTTCAACTTGTTTGAGAAGACTATTAAGCAAATTGGACCGGAAAAAGTTATACAAGTTGTTACCGATAATGCTAGCGAGAATGTTAAAGCCGGTGACATGATAATGGGTGTGTACCCGCACATTTATTGGACTCCATGTGCTGCACATTGTATCAATTTGATGTTTGGTGACATCTTCAAAATAAACCCGTATGCTTCAGGTGAAAAAAAATAGCTCTAACTTTCTTTATAGCTTATACTATATGCTTATTGCTTATTACTTATTACTTAGCTTACTTAGCTACTAAAATATTCCTTTTACAGTTTTTTCAAGGCCATTAAGATACATTCTTACATAGCAATGAGGCCATTGTTGTTGAACATGATGAGAAGATATACAAAACAAAGAAATTTGGTGAAACTTAGCTAAGACAAGATTTGCAACGCCTTAACTTTGCAATCTTTTTACATGCAAAAGAAAAACTTGAGAACTATGATCTTCTCAACCGAATGGACAGAAAGTAGATTTGCAAAGGAACTTTTGGGAAAAGAAGTTGTCAGACATCTTACTTCTACATCTTTTTGGAATGATGTTGTTAGGGCACTTAAAGTTGGTTCTCCTTTGATAGTAGCGCTTCGCTTGGTGGATGGAGAAAAAAACCATCAATGGGCTATATTTACGAAGCAATGGATAGAGCCAAAGAAGCTATTGAAAAGGGTTTTCATGGTGATCGGAAGCAATATGAGAAAGTTTTCGAAATCATTGATCGGCGGTGGACGGACCAACTTACATAGACCTTTGCATGCAGCAGGCCATATATTGAACCCGGGAATGTTTTACACTAATTATCAAAATAAGACTTTATCAACAGAAGTGTGGCAAGGTTACCTTGAATGTGTTGGTAAGATGGTCCCTAATGGAACACAAGATGCTCTCATCAAAGAGCTTCATATGTATAAACATGCAATGGGGACTTTGGTATGCCTCGGTATAAGAAACAGAGACAAAACATCCCCTTGTAAGTGGGTTGATTTAGTTATTTTTATAGCTTTACTTAAGTTATTTGACTTATTTATAATTATTAAACCTTTAATTTTTTTTTATAGCCGAATAGTGGTCGGTATTTGGTAATCATACCCCAAACTTGCAACGACTTGCCATAAGAGTATTAAGTTTAACTTGTAGCGCATCCGGATGCGAGAGAAATTGGAGCGTGTTTGAACATGTGAGAAGAAGATTTATTATATTCTAATTTCTAAATACATTATTATTAGTATCTACTAATTAGTTTCTACAACTTATGCGCAGATTCATACCAAAAAGAGGAATAGGCTTGAACTATCGCGTCTCAACAATCTAGTGTACATTAAGTACAATAGAACATTGAGGCGTCGTTATGATGTTGGCGATACCATTGATCCAATTCTGTTGGATAATATTGACGAAGCAAATGAATGGTTAATTGGATGCCCCCAAAATGAAGAAGAGGAACTAGTATACGAGGGATGTGATCTTGATTGGGTAGTCGTTTTTAGGGCGTGGAGTTGAGGAGAATATCTATGGTCTTAGGGGCGGTTCTTCAAGTTCAAGGTCACGTAACAAGGGCAAAAGAGTAGCTACTATCGCTATAAGCTCACTTCGGTCTCGGTCTTAATTGATGAAAACTCGAGTCCGAGACCGAGATTGACACCGAGACCGGGCCCGAGCTGAGGAGGAGGAAGAAGATGAGGAGCAATATAATGTTGAGAATCTTGGATATCAAGAATTTGGAAATCTTGAAGATCTTGAATTTGAATAGACTTTTAGTATTGCACTATTGCTTTAATTTTAGTGTTGCTTGTCTTGTCACATGAATTATTAGTCATTGACTTATTCAAGTTCTAGACTTTTAGTATCTACTATCTACCTTTAATTTTTGAATTGAAATATTTGCTAATATGTTATTGCTAGTGAGATTTTGATTATTTACATATGCAATTAAATATTTTAATTTTTTGGTATTTATTGGCGCCGCACTTCAAAAAGGCGAGCGCCTCGCCGCGCGCCGCGCCTTAAGGCGAGGCAGGCCCTTGGCGCCTTTTGTCGCCGCGCGCCGTCCAAAACACTGGGTTTCCCCCAACACTGATCTTTTTCCGCCAACACTGATCTTATGTAGAGTTGAAATGCGCACACAACTAAGAGATTAATTTAACTTTTACATGATAGTAGTGGATGTAAAAGACATCATTGCAGTACTTGTGGAGTCAGGTGCACAAAGTGTATTTATGAATTAACGTATATATTTCATCAAATTTCAAATGTCCCAAAAAGAAAAGGTGTTCCATTACAAGGAAAATGTGAGTACTTTATGGTAAGCTATTTGCTTTCGTCAGATATTTCCTTTTGTCCTGTATTATTCCAAAATAGGTTGGGGAATTCATGTGTATAGAGGTTTAGATGAGCTAGCATTTTGTGGATAGACAGTAAAAGATAGTTTCGCAAAGAGAAAAACACAGTTTTCTTTCCATATTATGGGTGTAAAAACTGGTAAGTCTGCACATCCTGAACAGCAATTACGACATGACCAGATAATCACACATGTCAAGCAAAAGTCTGAAGCACTTTATTTATCAGTACCAGATAACAGAATAATTTTAAATTGTTGATTAAATAGAATCTAAAGATATAGGAAGTTGACAGAGAAAGAAGAATTTATTACCATGTCCACCACAGTTTGGCTGGAAAGAAACTCAAATACCCCATCACTGGCGATCACAAAGAACGGATGATCTGAGGTGAGCTCGAAAACAACAATTTCAGGATTTGCAACAACACCAATTGTCTCAGCAACAGAATCACCTATACTTCTTGTAAAAGCCGTACCAGGATACATTCCATTTTGTACCCACAACCTTGGAGGATCACCGTCATCCCCTTCTTCAGTGTCCCAACATTGTACATCTGGATTCTTCAATCCTTCAATCTGATCCAGTGTAAGAACTCTTGCTCCACACATTTTAACCCGCTCAACCTCATCAGGCCTAAATGGTGTTTGGTCGATTGAAAGGTCAACAGCCACAACTTCATTACCCCGTCTCTCGGCTATAACAGCTCTTGAATCACCGCTATTAGCAACATAAAGTGTCGTACCTCGTACGAGTATAGTTATTGCAGTTGTTCCACTCATGCTATCATCTATAGCATCAGCATGCAACTGCGTATTGGTCATCAAGAATGCCGCATGACATGCCTCGACAGCATCTAAATGAAATTTACTGTTCCTAAGCAAATTTTCACAAAGTTTCTTTTTCATGAACTGCGAGCATTGAGCTCCATACTCTCCATGGCCATCAAAAACACCAAAGAAATGATCATCTGGACTTGTTCCAAATGGAGTGTGAATGCAAAAACTATCTTGATTAGCTTTATCAAGGGCATCAGGATAGTACCCTCTTTGAGATAAAAACGAACATCGTAGTTCATAATTCCCTGATGGAACTCTTACAACGCGCGAACCATCCGGTGGTAAAAATTGCGCAGAGACTCTTGACAGTCTGGTTATACCAATTTCATTGTCCCTAGATAGACTTAATTGATTTATTTGATCTCTAATTTCTCCATCTTCCCCATCTGATGAAGCAGGTGAAAATACAGGAATTTCAGCAGCTTTCACATTTTCAGGTTCTTTAACATCTACATTTCGTGGTGCACAAATCTCCCCAATGCAAGAAGCTCTTGAATAAACACAACCCATAACTATAATGAGACAACCCCACACCCCAAAACTACCAAATGATTCATCACCAACTTTTTACCTTCAAATAACCCAACAAAATTTCAGAAAAAAGCCCCTTCTCCTAACTTCCACAAATATTAGCAGCACCTTGTCAATGCAGTATTAAAGTTGAATCTGAAAAATAGAAAAAAAACAGTGTCAAACCTCGGCGATATCTCATCCAAATATACCAAAAATTCAACAACAACAAACCCAATGTATTCCCATAAGTGGGGTCTGGGGAGAGTAGAGCGTACGCAGACCTTACCCCTACTTGAGAAAGTAGAGAGGCTGTTTCCTCATAGACCCTCGGCTCAAAGAACGATGAAAAAGAAGGCAGTTGCAACACTCAGAAATAACAGCAGGGTAATACAATAATCGAGGCCAAAGAAACAACATGCAGAAATAGAAATCTAAATATAGCAAAATTCAACCTCCCCAAAAGGATTTATAAAGAAAAGAAAAGAAACCCAAAATTACAATTCATAAAAACATAAAAATCCAGTAAAATTAACCATTGGTATGAAGTTATCGATCAAGATTACAGATAAGCATAATTAAAAGATTGAAAAGGGAGAAAAGAAAAAAACTTTTTTTAGGAAATTTGTGTCTCAATGTTTCTACTGTTCCCTCCAATCCAATTTCTAGTTTATTTTGTTAAATTAAAATGTAAATACTGCAAAACTAGATGAAAAGTAGTAGTAGTATAAATTGCAAGTCTCTTGATAATATTAAAATGTTCAATAGGGAGCAGTATAGTTAAAGCTATAAATCAAAGTTTAAATCTCTAGTCTAGAAGAAAAAGATGTAAATACTATTTTGACAGAGACAAGAGTAATTGAAGGAAGATGAAAAGAACATACTATACTTGAGCAACAATTATAGATTTTGTATTTACAAATGGAATTGGGTTTCTTTGGACACTGTTAGTAGCAAAAACTTGTGTGTGCCCAATCATGTATTTTGGAGCAGAGAGAGAGAGATTGTCTGTGTGTGCGCGCGTTAAAGGCTTCAAGGTAGAGAGAAGCAAACAGTGCGTGTGTGTGTGTGTGTGTGTGTGTGGGTGGAAGGAGGGCCTTGGCCTGTATCTCTTTTTTTTCTTCATGTCACATCCCACGCGCCTTGTTTTACACGAGCCTCTTTCTGTGGCTGTTTCCTTTCCCTACGCATAAGTGCGTGGGCCAAACTTTGGTTGAAGTTCCGTTTATGTTTCTGGATGGAACCAACACAGTTTTTTTTTTTTTTTTTTTTTTCTTTTTCATTTTACGAAAGTACTAATTACTACTATCTAAATGGATTCCCAAAAGCTTTTTGATGAAACAATTAAGGGAGCAGAGAATACGTAATTACCCCCGAAATATGACTTTTTTTTTTTTCAGGGAGACACTTGTATTTTGCGGGTTCTATTGCTTCATTAATAATTTTAAACTGATATAATTATCTCTTTTTAAGAATCTGGCATAGAGTGAGGTAAATGAAATGTATTTTTATAAAATGTATTTTTCTATTTTTCTTATTATTTAATTTTTTTTTCTCTTCTTCTTCTCCACAAATCGGTCGTCATCATTCCCAACTCCACCCACCTTTTTTCACTCCTACGGTTTCAACTCTTTCTTCAACCCAAAATTTTATTAAATAATTTCCTTTTTATTTCGAAGGATTCTGTAAAAATCCATTAGATTTCAAGATTAATGAGTGTACTTTGTCGAGGTCCTCGAGGATATTAAGGCTTAGGAGCTAACATCCTTCTTTTTGGAGTAGTCCATTTTTGAGGAAGAAGCTATACCTCAACCTCATTGAGCTCCTTCAAGTTCTACATTAGTAGTATAAAATGGTAGAAAAATCGAATTCAATAGTAATAAATGTCTTTGACTATACTGAAAAGTTGTGAAGCCAGTGAGGAATCAAAGGTAAGCCATTTGGAAAATGAGCTGGAAGAAAATGAACCACCATTGAAAAGATCTAGGCTCTGCTCTAAAGGGAAATCATTTGTGGGGGTTGGGGTTGGGGTTGGGGAGGGGATGATGAAGTCAAAATAGTTAAAGAAAAAAAGTAAAAGGAAAAAATATAAACAAAACAGAAAAACGAAAAGAAAATGTGTAAGTTTTATTAAATTAACACCTTTCAAGTAAGGATTTTTAAGTGTTTAACACCTACTTTCTTAAAATTGAGGTTAGATGAAAAAGAGGTAATTATATCAGTTCAAAGTTGTATAGGGGGTAATAGGACCCCAGCAAAGTTCAAGTGTCTCTTTGGAAAAAAAAAAAAAAAGATCCAACTTCAAGGGGGTAATGATGTATTCTTATAACATAATTATAGTGTAATTACAAACGTATTGTTTTGTGGCATATGTGTAATTAAACAATTGATTAAATTTTAAAAAAAAATGATCAAAAATTGTCTTATAAATGTATTAAATGACGTATTTAAGATCCATATTATAAATGATGTATTTAAGATCCATATTATTTTTTGTAAATAAATTAATTAATAATCATATATTTCTAAAAGTATACATTTTGTATGAATATCATGGACTGCATGTTTGAGAAAAAGTTTAATCTTTATAAATATAATGTCATAACATTATTCAAATGTTTTGACAAAAAAAAAAATTATCAATTCTAACTGAAAAATGAACGACATGCAATGTGAAATAATAAGTCAATACTACTAAATCAAATAAATTGGAACCGAAAATATAAAATAAATTCAAAATCTAATTTTCTTAACATAATACTCTTATATCAAATTTCAAAATTCCAACATAACTTAAGTAAATATAATTCAAAAGAAAAGGAAAACATAAGTCTATAACATCATTTAAACAATGTAATTCTATTTCAATGATATCACTCGTTATATGTCAAGTTTGTTAAGAACTAATTTTTTAAAAATATTAGGAGGTGTAGTTAGAAAAACTAGAATAATAACACAGTTACGCTAAATAAATAATATCTTTCACACACAAAGTCACTCACTACACTCATATGATATTTTGGATCACTTAGCTGACGTGGTAATATTCTAGCATTGTCAAAATCAACCATCTCACTTTGATAATAGAAAAAAATCATCCATCTCCAATGAATCCAAGATTGAAAAACACGATAAGCTAGCTTTTTTATAGTGAAATAAGAAAGTGGAGGACTAGAAGTGATGAGCAAATTAAACGTTTGTCAATGTTACATTAATCTTTTATGGAAGCAATATTAACATACTATTCTAAAAGTGGAAAGACCCTAAGTTGAAAAGTTAAACTACCAGAATGTTTATTAAAAGGTAAACGATATTTTACCCCTCATCTAAACATTACCCTTATGGAGTAATAATTTTGTACCAAATAGTAAATCTATCCTCCGACAGATAATAAATAAATCAATTAAATGGGAATTTAACCACTTGATTAATCAATTCATTATGCTCTAAGCTAAATTTGAGGGGTTGTTAATCATATTATTCTAAACGTAGGAATACCCTAAGTTAAAAAATTGAATTACCAAAATGTCCATTAAAAGTTAAACGATATTTTTACCCCTCATCTAAACATTACTCTTATAATATTTTTTTGGCATATAGCCATGTAAGAAGTTTTGATGATTGATAAAGTAAACCTACAATGCAAAGAAACCAGGTCTAGATACATGTGATAATTGCTAGAAAATTGAACAAAGCTAGACAGTTGGTTCAAATGAAGCAGAGGTTCCAGACAATGTAAAAGGCATGAAAAAGAAAGCAGCACAGGATGGATAGAACAGGTCCACAAACATGTTCCATTGCAAAGAAGCAGCAGAGATAAATGCAGGCATTTGAACACAGATGATCAACATATGTGTCAATGCAAAGACAAGTGCAATCAGCAGATCAGAGAGAGAATAAACCATCCACATATATGCTTTATTACAAAGACAGATACAAAGTAAATGAGGTGAAGTTGACTCAGTCCCAGAGCAGTTCATTGAAGAATATAACAAGCATGAAAACATGTTCCATCACAAAGAGTCATCAGGTGCAGTTGATGGATGGATGAGAAGAGATCATGAAGCAGAAAAGATGAAGATAATTTAAACAAAGTATTTTGTTCAAAGTAAAGAGAGTTGCATACAAAGCATATGAACCAGGTCTCAAACGTGTTCCAACACAAAGCAGGAACATAATCAGTGTCAAAGAGTAATACAAGGCTGAAGACATGGTTTATTCAAGCAATGAATAAATCTTAGCAAAGAAGACAGACACAGAGCAAAGAGCATGATGCATGAAACATGTCTGTCAACATGTTCCATCATCTATCACAAAGCAGGCTCAAGATAGAGTTGCATGAAAAAACGAGAAGGGGATAATGAAACAGATTTGTGAACATGTTCCATCTCAGACAGTGCAGTGATTCAGAGGCAGAATGGTACACCCCGTATCTTATAACAAAGGTTAGACTCGTATCGTTAAAGTTTTAGTGAAAAAATTGAAGGTTTGAACGTTTTTCGAAAATGGTTGACAGACCTACTTCGGGAAACCATAACCCCTTGATTAGTCGGGAATTTGAGCAAGTACCCTTAATGAAAGTTGTAGTACGTAGAAATAGCTTTCCAACCATAGAAGGAACAGGACTATCCGAGATCGGATCAAGGAGATATGATTGTCTCAAGATGGCTAATAGTAAGGCACTTAAGATTCGATTGAATCGGCTTAGTTTTCGATACGTCTGCCTTCCAACCCAATTTCGTGAAAATCCATTGATAATTTGAGAAAACTTAAAACATAAAATTTATAGATCTTTGAAATACCTTTCCAACAATATGTTGTGGAGGCTGAACGAAACTTTTTTCTAGGAGTTATGCCCATTTTACCGAATGCTGGCAGAAATGGCCTAGGGCAATGCCTAGGGCACCGTGCCAAGCTAAAAGCACATAAAAAATGTAATTTTCATCAGGTCCTGTAATATAGGCCTAGTGCGCTGCCCTGGGCGACGCCCGGGGCAACACACCAGGCCAAATTATGTCTGAAACGCCTTTTTTTTTTAATTTTATATGTACCCAACTCCGAAAAACTTTTCCCACTTCATTCTAAACCGTCTTTTTGGAGAGAAAATACCCTAGGGATTCCACAAAGCATCCAAGGTGATTTCCTACTCAAACCCCATTGATTATTACATCAATCTAACAAAGATTATCGCTAGAATCCCCATCTATTCTATAGATTATCGATTGAATCTTCGTCTTGGACAAAAGAACCCTAGAATCTGAATTCAAGAGGATTGAACTTCAAAAAGGTAATACTTATACTCTCTAATCACTTATAGTTGTGAATTATTGAGTTCTTGGGAGAATAGTAAATGGGTTTGATAGAGAGTATCATATGAACTATGCCAGGGTTTTGGATTATTAACTTAGGATTATTGTAGTCATATGGGTGATGAAGAATGATGTTACTTTCATCAAATTGAGATTGTAGAATCACCTAGAAGTAATAGAATGAGAATTGGGTGAAGAAAACACCATTAATGAACGTTGTGGAACTTTATGCCCACTAAGTGTTTGATACAATGCTTAGGTGACCAAAGCATGAATATTATTGCTAATATGGCATCCCTTTGACTTGTGTTATTACAGATTAAAGTTGAAAGGGTTGACGAATGTTGTATCACATTCAAAGGCCGGAATTAAGATATGTGAGGCTAACTCTCTATGTTTGGGAATGTTAATGATTCTCCCTACACCACGTTCGTTTACAACGTTACTAATTGCCTCAGAAATATAGTTAAGCTTAGTTCCTTGAATAGTTGCAGAACTTCTATTCTCTAGTTTCATAATTCATTCATGACTTTCATTCCGAATGTTGTGAGCTCAGTACTTAATCAACATAGACTTGTGTTGGATACCTGTGAGTCTTAGTCTAGAATACTCAGCATGTTTATAAATAGTAAAGCTTTAGTTCTCATAATCAGTTCATGAATACATGTATGAATGAATCATTGCCCAGTATGTCAGTGTTGTATCTTTCAGCATGATTCTCAGTTCTTTTATGTAAATTGTTTAATGATGAACACCTGTGTTATTGGGCCTAAGGCCGCAGTTATGTATACGTATACTTGGGCTCGAGGCCGCAGTTTGTGCACATATATATTGGGTCTGAGGCCTCAGATTATTTACTCAGATAAACAGGTAGTTCGTCATTCAGAACAGGGAGTATCCATATCTTCACCTCCTTATTTACGTTGAGTTATCGATTATCGATTCGATTTGATTTCGATTCGTATTTACGATCCTTTCTTTCGATTCTTTATATATACCGAGTGCAATTCAAATGTCTTGACGTTCTCTTTTTTTGCCGGGGCTTTGCATTTCATGATGCGGTAACGATTCTGAGTTGACGATTCAGAGCGCTAGGATTATCGTACCAGCTATTTGGTGAGCTCCGGTTCCCTCGGGGCGTTATCACACTTTACAATCTTTTCAGTATTTCTAGTCAGTTAGGTATGTCGAGGGCCTTGTCCCGATAAACAGTTAGACTTTATTATTCTTAGAGGCTTCGTATACTATAGTTCCAGTCAGTCAGATGTTTAGCAGGCTTTTGTATTGGCCTTGTCGGCTAGTTATTCAGACTTTCGGGCTTATTCAGTATTTTCACATTTATGATATTCAGACAGACTTTTAGTAGATCAGCATGTGTTAGTATGTTTTGATGTCACATGTTGATTCAGCCAGCCAGTTGGTTCACTCGGTCACATGCAGTCAGGCACCGAGTGTCGTGTTATGCCCAGGCCGTGGTTCGGGGCGTGACAAGCTTGGTATCAGAGCCTAGGTTCAAGAGTTCTAGGGATTCTATGAAGCCGTGTACAGTGGGGTCACTTTTATGTGTGTGCGCGCCACACATGTAAACAGTTGACCTCCAAGACATTCAAGATTGTCTCATTTCTTTCTACTCTAGATCTTGCCATGAAGCATAGAGCAATAAGTATACTTCTCTTCCTATCAAATTACGTACATTTTGAATCGTAAGCGACCAACAGGGAATTCATGGTCCAACTGAGGATGACTACCCATAGGGTTACAATTGTGAAGTACTTGTTGGTAACGAATGAGACTTGAGGTGATATTGAAAGTAGAATAAAGTGTACGTCACCCGAGAAGAGGTGTAGTATAATGAATTTGGAAGTTGAGTAATAACAATGTACTTGAGAAAAGAGAATGAAAGACTGGAGGAAGAGAATAACAGAGAAATTAGCAAAGGAGCTAAGTTTGTAGGAAATGTAAATCATGAAGGCTCTCAGGGAGGTGAAGGCGGACAGTTTTCTACAAGAGGTCATCAAGACCCACTCTATCCGCAACAAGTGCACCAGTCTCGAGGTCCAAATATGATAAAAAAGGTCAGTTCAACCAGAAACAGAGTTTAAGAGCAGCAGGGCTACAGAGGCCACAGTACCCTACTTGCAGCATATGTGGTAAGAAGCACCGAGGAGTGTGTCGTTCGGGCATAAATGGTTGCTTTGGGTGGGGTCAGCAAGGCCACTTCTTGAGGGATTGTCCGTCGACGAGGCGGAGATAATGGAGGCAACGTGGCTCGGTCCACGAGGTCGAGCGGCCTCTCAATTCTCGGGCCCAGAGGGCGTGGTGCGACAAAGTCGGGTGTAATATCGGCGGTGGCCGAAACCGCTGTATACTGTTGGGTAGACCGTCGGGATAGAGGCTCGTGGAGATGTTGTCACGGAGTATGCTAACGGCTTCGCCTTCGATGTTTATCTTTGTTATAGATATAGGATACACTTTTATCTTATGTCTTGTCCACGACCAACCCCGTAGGCGCGACTAGTGCACGGAAATGGGACACTCGTATACACACTGTTAGCTATAATCGGTCCACAACTAGCATGATAAGGAATTCGCATATAAAAAGGCAAGAAGTCGTCTCAAAACACACACACACACACACACACACACACACATATATATATATATATATATATATATATATATATATGTCAACCCCGTCTCTGTGGAGTCACAACTACCAACAGATAACATTGTACATAAGCCAGCAAGGCTATCATAACATGTGGGAACGCCCCAACTATATATACGCAAGCCGACTGTTATATCCCGTATTTTTGTACATTGGGATATTTTAAGCTAATCGCGACAAGTTAAGGACAAGACTATTTTGGGATCCGAGGTAGAGACTTTTAACCTCCGATTTTGTTTTAATGCACAAGTTGCTTATAAATTTTATTTGGTATAAAAATATTATTGGAGATTAGGGATTAATTAATCATGATTAGATTAT